>NC_039359.1:53733044-53794594 GCF_003573695.1 Papaver somniferum
GTTTCTGACTCAGAGTAGTCAACTCGCGGCCAAGTTTCGATCTCAGAACCTGGTTTGCATACAATATGAAGAAATAGAGTTTCTTTAAGGTTTCGTAGAATATTCCGAAGGAATCTTACCTGTAAATTGATGGATTCGTCGTTCTTACCAAGTTTCTGGCTTATAGTAGTCAACTCGCGGCCAGGTTTCGATCTCGGAGACTGATATGCATACAATATGCAAAAATATGGGTTGTTTAAGGTTCCGTAGATTATTCCGAAGGAATCTTACATGTAAATGGATGGATTTGTCGTTCTTACCAAGTTTCTGACTTAGACTAGTCAACTCGCGCCCAGGTTTCGATCTCGGAGCCTGGTATGCATACAATATGCTGAAATATGGTTTGTTTAAGGTTTCGTAGAATATTCCGAAGGAATCTTACATGTAAATGGATGGATTCGTCGTTCTTACCAAGTTTCTGACTCAGAGTAGTCAACTCGCGGCCAGGTTTGAATCTCGGAGCCTGGTTTGCATATAATATGAAGAAATAGGGTTTCTTTAAGGTTTCGTAGAATATTCCGAAGGAATCTTACCTGTAAATGGATGGATTCGTCATTCTTACTAAGTTTCTGACTTATAGTAGTCCACTCGCGGCCAGCTTTCGATCTCGGAGCCTGGTATGCATACAATATGCACAAATAGGGTTTTTTTAAGGTTTCGTAGAATATTCTGAAGAAATCTTACCTGTAAATGGATGGATTCGTCGTTCTTACAAGGTTTCTGACTTAAAGTAGTCAACTCGTGGCCAGGTTTCGATCTCGGAGCCTGGTATGCATACAATTTGAAGAAATAGGGTTTGTTTAAGGTTTTGTAGAATATTCCGAAGGAATCTTATTTGTTAATGAATGGATTCGTCGTTCTTACCAAGTTTCTGACTCAGAGTAGTCAACTCGCAGCCAGGTTTCGATCTCGGAGCCTGGTTTGCATACAATATGAAGAAATGGGGTTTCTTTAAGGTTTCGTAGAATATTCCGAAGGAATCTTACCTGTAAATTGAGGGATTCGTCGTTCTTACAACGTTTTTGTCTTAGAGTAGTCCACTCCCGGCGAGGTTTTGATCTCGGATCCTAGTATGCATACAATATGCATAAATAGGGTTTGTTTAAGGTTTGGTAGAATATTCTGAAGAAATCTTACATGTAAATGGATGGATTCGTCGTTCTTACCAAGTTTCTGGATTATAGTAGTCAACTCGCGGCCAGGTTTCGATCTCGGAGCCTGATATGCATACAATATGCAAAAATATGGGTTGTTTAAGGTTCCGTAGAATATTCCGAAGGAATCTTACATGTAAATGGATGGATTCGTCGTTCTTACCAACTTTCTGACTCAGAGTAGTCAACTCGCGGCCAGGTTTCGATCTCGGAGCCTGGTTTGCATACAATATGCTGAAATATGGTTTGTTTAAGGTTTCGTAGAATATTCCGAAGGAATCTTACATGTAAATGGATGGATTCGTCGTTCTTACCAAGTTTCTGACTCAGAGTAGTCAACTCGCGGCCAGGTTTCAATCTCGGAGCCTGGTTTGCATATAATATGAAGAAATAGGGTTTGTTTAAGGTTTCGTAGAATATTCCGAAGGAATCTTACCTGTAAATGGACTGATTCGTCATTCTTACTAAGTTTCTGACTTATAGTAGTCCACTCGCGGCCAGCTTTCGATCTCGGAGCCTGGTATGGATACAATGTGCAGAAATATGGTTTGTTTAAGGTTTATAGAATAATTCGAAGGAATCTTACATGTAAATGGATGAATTCGTCATTCTTACCAAGTTTCTGACTTAGAGTAGTCAACTCGCGGCCAGATTTCGATATCGGAGCCTGGTTTGCAAACAATATGAAGAAATAGGGTTTCTTTAAGGTTTCGTATAATATTCCGAAAGAATCTTACTTTAAATGGATGGATTCGTCGTTCTTAATAAGTTTCTGACTTAGAGTAGTCCACTCCCGGCCAGGTTTCGATCTCGGAGCCTGGTATGCATACAATATGCACAAATAGGGTTTGTTTAAGGTTTCATAGAATATTCTGAAGAAATATTACCTGTAAATGGATGGATTCGTCGTTCTTACAAGGTTTCTGACTTAAAGTAGTCAACTCGTGGCTAGGTTTCGATCTCGGAGCCTGGTATGTATACAATTTGAAGAAATAAGGTTTGTTTAAGGTTTCGTAGAATATTCCGAAGGAATCTTATTTGTTAATGGATGGATTCGTCGTTCTTACCAAGTTTCTGACTCAGAGTAGTCAATCGCGGCCAGGTTTCGATCTCGGAGCCTGGTTTGCATACAATATGAAGAAATAGGGTTTCTTTTAGGTTTCGTAGAATATTCCGAAGGAATCATACCTGTAAATTGAGGGATTCGTCGTTCTTATTAAGTTTATGTCTTAGAGTAGTCCACTCCCGGCGAGGTTTTGATCTCGGATCCTAGTATGCATACAATATGCATAAACAGGGTTTGTTTAAGGTTTGGTAGAATATTCTGAAGGAATCTTACCTGTAAATGGATATATTCGTCGTTCTTACCAAGTTTCTGGCTTATAGTAGTCAACTCGCGGCCAGGTTTCGATCTTGGAGCCTGATGTGCATACAATATGCAAAAATATGGGTTGTTTAAGGTTCCGTAGAATATTCCGAAGGAATCTTACATGTAAATGGATGGATTCGTCGTTCTTACCAAGTTTCTGACTGAGAGTAGTCAACTCGCGGCCAGGTTTCGATCTCGGAGCCTGGTTTGCATACAATATGCTGAAATATGGTTTGTTTAAGGTTTCGTAGAATATTCCGAAGGAATCTTACCTGTAAATGGATGGATTCGTCATTCTTACTAAGTTTCTGACTTATAGTAGTCCACTCGCGGCCAGCTTTCGATCTCGGAGCCTGGTATGGATATAATATGCAGAAATATGGTTTGTTTAAGGTTTATAGAATAATCCGAAGGAATCTTACATGTAAACGGATGAATTCGTCGTTCTTACCAAGTTTCTGACTTAGTGTAGTCAACTCGCGGCCAGGTTTCGATATCGGAGCCTGGTTTGCAAACAATATGAAGAAATAAGGTTTCTTTAAGGTTTCGTATAATATTCCGAAGGAATCTTACCTGTAAATGGATGGATTCGTCGTTCTTAATAAGTTTCTGACTTAGAGTAGTCCACTCCCGGCCAGGTTTCGATCTCGGAGCCTGGTATGCATACAATATGCACAAATAGGGTTTGTTTCAGGTTTCGTAGAATATTCTGAAGAAATCTTACCTGTAAATGGATGGATTCGTCGTTCTTACAAGGTTTCTGACTTAAAGTAGTCAACTCGTGGCCAAGTTTCGATCTCGGAGCCTGGTATGCATACAATATGCAGAAATAGGGTTTGTTTAAGGTTTCGTAGAATATTCCGAAGGAATCTTATTTTTTAATGGATGGATTCGTCGTTCTTACCAAGTTTCTGACTCAGATTAGTCAACTCGCGGCCAGGTTTCGATCTCGGAGCCTGGTTTGCGTACAATATGAAGAAATAGGGTTTCTTTAAGGTTTCGTAGAATATTTCGAAGGAATCTTATCTGTAAATTGAGGGATTCGTCGTTCTTACTAAGTTTCTGTCTAAGAGTAGTCCACTCCCGGAGAGGTTTCGATCTCGGAGCTTGGTATGCATACAATATGCAAAAATAGGGTTTGTTTAAGGTTTCGTCGAATATTCCGAAGGTTTCACAGTTTAGGGTTTGTTTAGGGATTCATAGTTTTTTTGTCGTTATATCGAATTTGAAGTTTGAATCGCACCGAGCTTCATATTTATCGATTTCGATGATGTATCATGCTAAGTTTGAAGTCAGAACCCTCCTGAAGCTTCATGATTCATAGTTTGTTTGTCGTCATACAAAATTTGAAGTTCGAATCAACACTGAGCTTCATATTTATCGATTTTGATGATGTATCATGCTAAGTTTGAAGTCAGAACCCTCTCAGAGCTTCTTGGTACATAGTTTGTATGTCGTTATACCACATTTGAAGTTTGAATCGACACTGAGCTTCATATTTATCGATTTCGATGATGTATCATGCTACTAATGTGAACTAAATCTACTTCATGAGTTGTATGACTAGTCGAAATTACTTCATGACCTATGTAACTAGTTGAAATTCAAACCGGAAGCACAAAGAGAAAGCACAAAAGCACAAAGAAACACACCAATTATCGAATTCATTTCTTATTTTTCAGCTTCATTCTTATACATTTTTTGGATTTTTTTATATTAGAATGTCGATAACAATATGCTAAATTTATTCATATTTTTTTTGATTTTTTTTCGTGTCGAAGGTTGATAATAAAACCGAATACATGAATGCGTATTAGCACAAAGAGAAACACACATGCTTCTTAATCCGTATGAGCATCCCAAAAAACAATCTCAACCGTGAAATTATTTTCCCAATCCGTATGAGTGGATCAAACAAAATCTGGTCCGGCCAACATTTTCATTCACCCACCAAACCCTCCCTCAACCACTCGAACTCTATCTCTTTCTCTCTCTCTTTCTTCCTCTCCTCTTCCTCTCCCCCGAAGAACACCTCTCTTCTTCTCTCAATCTGTCTTCTTCATCTTCATTTCTTGATTGAATCGACCCATATTAGTTCTCATATGCAATTTCCGGTGAAAAACATCACAACCTCAGTCACAGAAACTCATCAATCGAATACCTCAGATCCACCTTCTACAAACCCTAAATCAAACGAAACCCAACTTTAATTTTTAATATGCTACCGATTTCTTCTTTCACTGATTCAATATCAGAACCCCTTTCAATTCGTAATATGCGATTTAGGGATCAAATCTGGATGAATTTTCATATTTGTTGTTGTTGATATTCATGGGAAGTTAGGGTTTTTTTAAGATGATGCTGTGGATTTGATGAAGATTGCTTAAGGGTCTGTTAATGACTAGATTTCGAAGTTTATAAGGAAACTGAAGATTGGGTTCAAGTTGATTCTGAAATCTGTAAAAAGGTGAGCTCAAGATTAAAGATGGTGAAGAATCAGAGGAGAAGAATTTAAGATTCTCAGGAGTGAGGGTTTGAGAGTAAAGTTGCGGGTTTCACTCGATTTGATTGTTGTTGTAGCCAAGAACAAAAAATCCAGGGTTTGATTGAGATATGGGTTATGGCTTGAATGAATTTGAGCTGATGAATTGAACCGAGATAGAAGAGATGGTAGTGGATTTGATTGCAGAAGGCGGTGCTGTGTTTTATACCAATTGTTTTTATGGGAAAGAGGACTAGCTTGGAGTTGAGATCGATGGGGGTTTCATATTTGTTTAGTCAAGAACAAAAGATGAAGAAGATACATCTACTGAGAAGGTAGATTTGTCATGATCTCAAGAACAAGAGTAGGATTAAGTTTGTGAAACCGAAATAGAGTGAATTTGAAGTATGGTTAGGCCAGGCGAAGCTCCAGAATGTGATGCTGTGTGAGTTGTAAGAAATATTGCAGAGCTGAAGAACAATGTGTTGGTGGTGTTAATTCACAACAAAGATGAAGTCCAGATGGTAGTGGTGATTTATTATGATTAGATTCTGGTGGTGCTGTGTTGTTGTATGCAGTGAAAGAAGGATGCGTTTGGTTTGTTTATGATGTTACCTGTGAGAACAACACTGAAAGATGGAAGAAGATGATGGACTGAACCTGTTGGTATGAGGAATGGTGGAGGTATGCATGGATGGTGATTGAAGTGATGAGCATTTAGAACTGAACTGGTGGACTGGTGTGTACTTGGAGATGCTGGTGCCATGAATTGAAGAAAAATGAGTTGCCAGGGCAGTGTAGAATGGGTGCAATGGAATTCAGATGAGCAATACAAGAAGTTGTTGTTGCTGGCATTTGTATAAGTGCAATTTTGGTGTCTTCCATGGTGATGGAAAGCTGGTGTTGCAGGTGATGTTGCAATGGAATTGGAATGGGTATTTGCAGTGAGGTTGTATCTGCAGTTGAAGATGTGTATGTTGCTTATGAACACAAGTTGCAATGATGGTTAATGGGTGAGCGGAATGTATAGCTTCGCTTGGCCGGTCTCAGCAATCTTCGCAACCAGTCGGTATAATTCTTCAAGACCCTTGTGATTTTTGTTTTCTTACTTTTCAGTTTCTATTCCCTTGGAAATGACTTATTACCCTTGAGTTTGGGTGGTGGAGTCACTTTTCTTACTAATTTGTGCCTTTAAGCTTATGAAATTTGCTATGATTAATAATTGTGGTTAAACCAGGTACTTTATCGGTACAAACTGAAGAAAAAAATAAATATATTTTCGTCGAAGCTTATATACCTTGTTGTTTGGTTTATTCTTACAGGAACCATGAGGGAAATAACTCCCTACTACGGTGGAGTACAGGGTCTTCGTGACCGTACATCACAAAACCCACTTACACTCAATCAGTTTCATACATATACAAACAAGGGTTGCCATACCCTCCATACGGGTGAGTCATGCTTCCTCAAACATGGTTTTATCTTTAATTCTGACTCGTGGATTTCATTTAGTTTGATTAAATTGCCTCTCATGTGATGTATCATGTTATTGAGTTTTGTAAGAAGTTTTATCACTCGTACTTAAGCTGTACATGTTTCTTAACGTGGACAGGGAACATGCGCCTTCAATCATTTTCATGGACTAAATTGACAGTATTGGATCAGCTCGTATGGAATGTGGAACTGGTAATGGTGATAGTGAAGTGCAAAGGACCATGCTTGAGCTGCTTAATTAGCTGGATGGATTTGAAGAATCAAACAAGATCAAGGTATGCTCAATAGTTCTATGATGCGTTGGGCCTTCGTAAGAAATCGATTAATATTGTAGCATAAAGTTTGATATTTCTCCTTGGTGCTTATTTATTACAACTCAATACGTAATTTTTACAGTTTCTGATGGCTACAAATGGGACTGGTATTCTGGATACATCACTCCTAAGGCCTGGACGTATTGACAGGAAGATTGAGTTTCCAAATCCCAACGAGGAGGTATGTAATACGTTCACCTTAAGTAGTGTTCACCTCCTGAATCATTGTGATCTTGTGTGATGGGATTAATAGTTGTTTTTTTCATGATACTATGCCCATCATTTAGTTGTTTGATAATATTACAGCAGTAGATTTTTTGGGTAAAACAACTTTGTAGCTGAAATTGTAAATCTGAAAATTCTGTAAATAATGTGTTCTGATTCAGTTTTCATGATTTACTCTTAGCCAGCGTCTCATGATTTTTATTTCACATCTTCTTGTAGTCTCGATGGGATATTTTGAAAATCCACTCAAGGAGAATGAACTTGATGCGTGGAATTGATCTGAAGAAGATAGTAGAGAATATGGGTGGGGCATCTGGCGAGAACTGAAGGTTTGTTACTACCCCGTATTTTCATTTTTGATAAATTTTTTGTTGTTATATCCTGTAAATATTATCTGTATCAACCGGGATCCTCTCTGTTTTGCAATTCACTCCTTAGTCCTTAGCAATGCGGAAGCACAATCTTATGTTTTGAAGACAAGGCAATACCATTATTAAGATATTGCCTAACCTTAACATTATAAGATATGTGTTGGATATGATATGCATTGGATATGATATGTGTTGGCAACGGAAAACTTAAGTTCATCACCTAATTATAACATGCTAACTATTTGCTATAATGCAATGATTGCCTTGTTAAAGTTTGGCATTGGGTTTGCACTTGCAGGGTGAAGGTTTAAATCTTTGTCGGACTGATGACCTTGCAAGTACTTTTTAAACTGACGAGCCTACATTGTGTGTGTGATTACTCCTCATGTGGATGATGCTCATGCCTACATGCCGACTTCAGAGTTCAAGTATGTTAGTGATGCTGTCGAATAGTGTTCTCATAGACATCTTAATCTTCATAATATTTTTGGAGTCAACTTTTTGTAACAAACATCTATATTACTGCCATTTTTTGGATGTGTGTGTTTAACACTGGTATGATAACTTGAATGAATGTAAATGTGTTACACTGGCAGGTTAATATGAAATTATGAATGTCAAATACTTTCGGCAATTCGGTTTCAACTATAATTTTTTTTTTCAAAATAGTTATATGCACACAACTTCTAATAAGAGTTGTGTTCCATATTTCAAATACACAAACCAAAGGTTGTGAAAGAATGTCTTTACGACATAAATAGGTGTTGTCCAACATAGTTCTACAACTCTAACAAGTGTCGTGCAAATCTTATTCATAATAGTAATAAGAGTTGTTACATATTTCTACAATACACATCCTAGGTTGTCTAAGATAGTCCTTCAACTTATACAAGTGTTGTGTTACATATTTCTACGATACACATCCTAGGTTGTCTAAGATAGACCTTCAACTTATACAAGTGTTGTGTTACATATTTTTACGATACACATCCTTTGTTGTGTAAAATAGTCCTACAACACAAGCAAGAGTTGTTTTAGGCTTTCAAAAAAAAAAATCGAAAGAGAATCACAACTTTGCCAAAATATTGTCGAACCATGAATCACGTCACCCTTTACAACTCTTAGTCAAGTATTGTAGAAAAGCTTGGACTTTCTACAATACCCCATCCACAATGCATAAAATAGAGTTGTTGTAGGGGTACTACAACGCTAATACAATGTCGTCAATGATGATTTTTCCCGTAGTGGTTACTGTGTTTGCTCAGCCAAGGGTGCTTCGGAAACTCTTAAATTCAACATGTCCCTGATTTTACTACCAGTCTGCCGCAACACCATCACTTAGCTAAGAAATAAGACAAAGCTAGGTGTCATCGTCCCTTTTGATAGTAATATTAGTTTCCATCAGGTAAGGATTCTTCTCTTACGATTGTTGAATTTTCCATGGTTGTTAAAATAGGTCTTCTAGATGTATTAGAACTTGATTAACATGTTTATTCACTAATCAGGTAATTGCAATTGGAATCGGGATTGGGGTCATTGTACATGCACTAGCTCATTTAACGTGTAATTTCCCTCGTCTCCTACACGCGACAAAAGGCGAGTATGAGCTAATGCAGCCATTCTTTGGGAAAAATCAGCCTGGAAATTACTGGTGGTTTCTAAAGGGGGTGGAAGAACTAACAGGAATCGTAATGGTGGTTTTGATGGCAATAACATTTATGTTAGCTATACAATGGCCTAAGAAAGGAAAGGATGCAAAATCCTGGACTTGGGAAAGGCTATCAGGCTTTAATATGTTCTGGTATACGCATCACTTGTTCATCATAGTTTACACTCTTCTCATAGTCCATGGAAGCAAAACTTATCTCTCCAAAGAATGGTACACGAAAACGGTTAGTTTATTTCCTTAAAATCACACCCCTAAACCTTATACCAGCTTCGTTTAATTAAGCATTAATGAGTCACCAACGAATACTGCATCTGATGAGACGGAACACAGACATGGATGTATTTGGCTGTCCCAATTGCGCTTTACACTTGCGAGAGATTAATTAGACCATTTAGATCACGCGTCAAGTCAGTTAGTATACATCAGGTATGCACTTGGAAATGTTCATGTAGTTTACCTATAGATTGGACACCGATTTTCCTTCTAATACATTTAAATAATTCTGATTGTTATCTCACTTTTGACATGGCATTAAAGTTTGATCCGTATACTGGGGCAATGGCACTGCATATGTCGAAACCAAAAGGCTTCAAATACAGGAGTGGGCAATATGTGTTTCTCAAATGTCCTGATATTTCTTCATTTGAATGGTAAGTATAGATCCAATTATAGCTTTGTTCAGTACTGTCTAATTTTTCAAACGACTCTTGTTTGACTCCTACTGTTCCACAAGGCACTGCAATTAGGCTGTCATTTCAAGCCTGTCAAACACATTTGGCCTTATAATATTAATTATCACTTTTCTTGTACATCTCCAAATTGAATAAGATTTTTGTTTTTCTTTGAACACAGGCATCCATTCTCCTTGACTTCCGCTCCTGCAGACGATCACCTAAGTGTCCATATTCGAGCTCTTGGAGATTGGACAAGACGGCTAAAAGACATTCTCTCTAATGAGGTCAGTAGTCTACGTCCATAAATCTTGAAATTATGTCGTTGCTGTTGCCATCAGCTAATTTTTTTTTTGTATGATGGTACATAAACATGCAATTCAGGCCTCAAATGGAGAAACCGGCATACCTATAATAGCCGCAGGAGAAAGCAACATACCGTAAGCATCTGGCAATTTCTAAACATCACAACTTGTTTTTTCTTCCTGCAATATGAGGAAAAAGATATACCAGTTAAGTAGCGGGTATTCTCTAGCCACATAGAAGTGTTAAGCATGGGCATCCGAAATTATCAAGATAGAAAAATGAATGGAATAGCTAGAATTACGGTATGTTAATTCTTCAGGTTTTTGCAACTAAAGGTGTATGGAACAGGTT
Organism: Papaver somniferum; assembly: GCF_003573695.1. Classification (NCBI taxonomy): domain Eukaryota; kingdom Viridiplantae; phylum Streptophyta; class Magnoliopsida; order Ranunculales; family Papaveraceae; genus Papaver; species Papaver somniferum. The sequence continues at coordinate 53,743,490 of NC_039359.1, forward strand.
TGCGAAGGTGATGATAGATGGTCCTTATGGTGCACCCGCTCAAGACTACAAGGATTACGAGGTGGTATTGTTGGTTGGATTAGGAATCGGGGCCACGCCAATGATCCGCATTATAAAAGATATTGTGAATAACATGAAAGACAATGAAGAAGACGATCTTGAATGTGGGATATCAACTTCAACTACTGCTACAACTGCTACAAATAGTAGTCATAATAAGGGTAGCATCCATCCTAGGAATAACATGAGGTGTGATTTAAAGATGAAGCGCGCTTATTTTTACTGGGTAACGAGAGTGCCAGGCTCCTTCGAATGGTTCAAAGAGGAGATGACTAAGGTAGACAAGATGGACACCAAAGGAGTCCTCGAGCTTCACAATCATTTCACAGGATATGGAAAAGACGATGCTAGGGCTTCCCTAATTGCAACCATTCAATGTCTAGACCAGGCAAAAAATGGTGTTGACATTGTTAGTGGAACCTCTATCAAGTTTCATTTTGGGAGGCCTAATTGGCATGATGTTTACAAGAGAATCTCCCGCAATCACCCTGATTCACGAGTTGGTAAGTAACATCAATTCTCCTTGTTTCAATTTTATGCTCCATGCATGTTGTTGGTATTTATTTTCGTGTAATAATAATTCTTATTAAAATTTGCATTACCATAAATGAACAGGGGTGTTTTATTTTGGACTACCAGGACCGGGAAAAGAACAGCGTCAGTTAGCACTGAAGTTCTCTCAATCTCTTGAAACATCCACCCAATTTGATTTCCACAAAGAAAACTTCTAATAAATTAAAGTTAAGAAAGTTGGAACTAAGGTTTAACGTGTTCTCAATGAATGAGAAACACAAATAAGAGTTATGTATTTATATTATCAAGATTACAAAGGATACACAGAATATAGGATATACAAAGATTTCCTAGATTACACAGATTTCCTAGATTACACAGATTTCTTAGATATTCAATTAGTAAGATATATATACGTATAATAGGAAAGATACAAAACATCGTGACTTATTCAGTCACGGTTGCTATATGTCTAACACTCCCCCTCGATCTAAGCGGGTTGTCAATGACATTGAGCTTAGAGCGTAGTCTGCAAAAATGATCATTTGGAGTAGCTTTAGCAAAGATATATGCAATTTGATCCGTAGATGAAACAAAACGAACAATAAGTTGTCCTCCCTGAACTCTCTCACGGACAAAATGATAATCAATTTCTATATGTTTCGTTCGACCATGAAATATCGGATTCATTGTGAGATAAGTAGCTCCCAAATTGTCACACCAAAGAGTGGGAGGAAAATGAATATAAGACCGTAGTTCACGAAGAAGAGATTCAACCCACATTAATTCAGCCGTTGCAATAGCTAAACCACGATACTCAGATTCAGTACTGGATCAGGAAACTGTACGCTGTTTACGAGAACTCCAAGAAATAAGATTGGAACCAAGATAAACACAATATCCACTTGTAGAACGACGATCAAGATGGTTACCCGCCCAATCAGCATCACTATATGCTGAGAAACTAAGCTGCAAATCTCGTTCGGGACGCAGAAAAATACCAAAGGTAGATGTATGTTGCAAGTAGCGAAGGATACGTTTAACGAAAATCAAATGAGCTTCCGCGGGTTTATGCATAAACTGACATACCTTATTAACTGCAAAGGAAATATCCGGTCTTGTCATAGAGAGATACTGAAGACCACCAACCAAACTCCTGTACATAGTAACATCAGACAGCAAGGGACTATCAACTGGATGCAAATCAGTGGTTACTGGTTTAGCTCCTTGCATATTGGCACGAACAAGAAGATCCTCAATGTAGCGGCGTTGCGAAAGAAACAATCCATTAGAGAGCTGTGTGAATTCTATGCCAAGAAAGTATGACAGCGAGCCTAGATCCTTAAGAGAAAATTCGTTATGAAGAGTATGCATAAGAGATTGAATACACTCCATAGAAGACCCCGTTAAAATGATATCATCAACATATACCAAAAGAAATATCACACTCTCAGCGGAACGACGAATGAACAAAGAGGTATCAGAGACCGAAGTAACAAAAGGAATATCAGTTGGACCGAGATTGTTGCCATTAAGTTTTTTCGAGATATCTCCATGAAGTCTAGCAAAAGGAATATCAGTCCAAGATGAGGAATCATCAACAGAAATAGTGGTTTTAGTAGTTGTAGTCGGGTTTGGTGTCATGATGACCGAAAAAGATAGTGATTAAAAAAGATGATCAAAAAAGAAAAGATGGAAAAACACGCCCTTGGATTAACCAAGGTGATACCAAGTTGGAACTAAAGTTTAACGTGTTTTCAATGAATGAGAAACACAAAGAAGAATTATGTATTTATATTATCAAGATTATAAAGGATACACAGAATATAGGATATACAAAGATTTCCTAAATTACACATATTTCCTAGATATTCAATTAGTAGGATATATATACGTATAATAGGAAAGATACAAAACATCGTGACTCATTCAGTCACGGTTGCTATATGTCTAACAAAGAAGCTAAAGCCCTTGAACTTAATCTAGGATTATCGCAGCAGTAGCACGATGTAGGAACTGTACGTGTGTAGTTGTAAGTTTTTCATGATATCCATTTAAGTATAGAAGGTAAGTTTGCAAAGAATCCTCTCCCTAAGATCAATTATTTGTACACAACTGGTTTCTTTATTTCAAATATCAGATCAAAAGAACTGAACAATTCTGCTTTATGTACATACTGTTATGGTTCATGTGAGTTAAGCATTAAACCACGATTGCTCTAATTGCCTCCAAGTCCAAGTTAGTAAGTTACTAGCAACTTACATGTCCTGTCGCATACACCTAATGACTAACCCAATGGTACATAAACTAATCGTTGCGAGACTTGTGTAGCCTGCATTTTAGTATCTCTCAGTCATATGTGAGGTGCAATCGTTTGCTGAATTAAAATTAAAAATCCAAACCAATATCTCATGTGACCTATCGGATATATCTCCTTCAAAACATCAAAACTTTTGAATTATAAAATTACCTTATTGATTGGCAGAATTTAAAAATATCGGATGCAACTCTTGCCTGTCTTCTGATATCAGTTAAACGGATATTCCTTGGCATTTTTCTTTATTTGATTGATTTCCAAAATAAAAACAAAAGAGTGTTAATTTATTATATTATATAAAAAACTTTATTACACACTAATCAAAACCCTATTTACACATTAATAATAATCCTAAATACAAGAGACAAAATAGAATAGATAATATCCTGATCCTAAAAGCAATAACACAAGTACCTATTAGTAGAATGATTCATAGACTGGTAATCTAGGTAGATTATGAGGTTGAGAGGGAGATGTATAGGTGCAAACGTGCCGGCCCAGCATAACCCAGACAACAAAATCACGTGTGTACACATATATCTCACTATCAAACACGTGTATATAAAAAGGTTCGTGGAAAGCATGCAGGCCAAAACATCAAAACATGATGCGTCACGAAACACCGAATAAACCCCGAGGAGTTACTTTATCTCATCCCCAAAAGAGGAGCTAAGATCAACGGTGGAGAGAAAGTTAGCTGACACGGACTGACAGGGGAAGAAGACACTTGTCTGACACGAGCAGACCCCTCAACTACCCACATTAAACACTCTGAGCAGTGTATGTGTCGACCAACCTGTGGAACGAGCGAGGATGCCTCTGCGGGATCAAGGGGCAAACGCAGACCTCCGCGTGATGGACGCAAGGACACAAGAAGATAAGGTTCCAACGGTCCCACGTTCTAACCTTATAAATACCCAATCTCCACCAAGAGGAAGGGGGATCGAAAATATCAGGAAGGGAAGGAGAGAGAGAGAGAGAGAGAGAAATAGTAAGGGTAAGTTAATCCCTTAGAGGAGAGAAACATGTAAACCCCAAAAGTCATTCAACTATTCGTGTAACCGTGAAGAACATAGTAAAACAACAAACCCCGTGGATGTAGGCCTTAGTGCTGAACCACGTAAACCTTGGTCTTATTTACATTTCAGCACTTTACATTCGTTTAGCTCCGCGCATGTTTGCTTATATGTTTTGTTTTCCTTAATACTTATATCCCATGCACAAACGCCACGCATGGAGTTGTTGGATGAGGCCATGATAAACCCGAAGGTTTTGATCCAATGAATCAACACCAGGGTACCATCATCATAATCTCTTTAGATGTTAATGATTGATTGTGAGCGATCGGACCCCCTCGTGGTTCGTGTGCTCACAATTTGGCGCTAGAAACAGGGACTTCGTCCCGGTAAAAGATTTATCTTGTCCTGTGATTTCATTTTAATTTGGCATATGATTGCTCTGATTTTATCGCTCGGACCGTATAAATCATTCGTCAAACTGTATTATGTTCAAAAACCCACCTTTGGTCTTCGATAAGAGTTATTGTTCTAAGCGGGTTATTGTTCTAATCCATCGGATTTACAATTTTCGTATTTTTTATACTAAGGATCGCCTTTAATAAAACTCTAACCCGTATTTTATAGCCTGCGGGTATTAATTCCCTCTTGAAAAATTGTATTTCGCCAACTAACCCGCTTCACGCGGATATTCCCGTTTTTGTTGTTTGAAATAACTTATGCAGAGAGAACGTGTTGTGAGTAAAGAAGGCAAGTTTACGCGAGATTTCATTATCAACAAAAGGGCACGTGATGGAAAAGACGCAGGAAACAGGAAAATCCAAAGCTTTGTCAAAAGAAACACCCAGGACAACCCCGATCATCACCCGAAGCAAGCAGAAAGGAGATAAAGCTAAAATGACCAATCGAAGGCAAGATACTGCAGAAATCACTTCACCCTTGAATGTTAATTCAGTTGCAGCGGCGGCTCTCAGAGCAGCAACGATAAAGTACGGGGAGGCTGCGGTAGTCCCGATGGCTGCGGAGGCTAGCAATACCTTCGCCATGAGTCAACTTAATCAACCAAGAGAAAGGGTGGATGAATCCAGAACATTCCAACCCGCGCACCTTCTAACCTTTGGAATGCCGCTAACAAATAATCAGAATCAAACCATACCGGCGGCTCTGGCACCGCAGAGGGACGCTCACTCCAATTTGGAAACACCAGCAACCGAAGCTGAACCCCTGCCACCTTTAGTACAGACCATGGAGGAGGGCGGCACCACGGATGTAGCGGCACGCGCTGGGACTCCCAATCAGGGGTCCAACCAATCACACCGACTAATGGCTGAGCTTGAGGAACTGAGGAAGAACCAGCAGGTTTACGCAGAAGTTGTAGCTCTGTTGGCCAGAGAAAATCAAGATTTAAAGGAGCGGATTGCTCTAAGCACGAAGACCAGCCAACAACTTGATGAAGCAAGCTCCAAAGCACCAGAGCCAAACCAAGACTGTAGAGTCGTCCTAGCGGATAATGAAGACGCGACAAGGAGACGTAGCGTATCCGACCCGGATTATGACGATGGAGAGTCAGACGGTAATGAGCTGAAGAATTTAGAGCACCAACGCGCAATGGAGGAACTACGAGATGAGATGATGGCAGAGATCAGGAAATTAAAAAATAAACAAGGTGGGGGAAGGTTAGAAGAGTTCATGAGAGAAGCTAACTCCACGCCCTTAACGCATCGCTTGGCCAACACCCCTATTCCACTGAAATGCCCTGTCCCGACGTTCGAATGCTATGATGGATCCAGCGACCCTGCTGCACATGTTCGGTACTACAACCGTGTCTTAGCTAGATGGGGTCAGAACGACGCCGTACTCTGTAGATACTTCCCGTCAAGCTTGAAGGGATCTGCGTTATCATGGTTTGATAATCTGCCACCAAACTCCATCCACTCATACGACCAACTCGCAGAGAAATTCTTAAGAACATACATGTACAACAAGACTGTAAACACCGGGATGGATAAGCTCTTTTCACTAGCAATTGGCTACAAGGAAACCACGAGGGAGTACACAAACAGATGGCATAAGATCTGCCAAGCCATAGGGAGCGTGGACCCAGTGGTAAGCATCAACTGCTACAAATGGGGCTTAGACCGAATGAGTCCCCTATTTGTTGAAATTCACGGGAGCGTGCCCAAGACAGAAGGATATCTCCAAATAATTATCGAGAAACACGCTCGACTTGAAGAAATTCAACGGGAAGACCCGAGGGCATATCCGCAGAGGTCTCACCCCACCAATTCAGCGGAACAAACCAATGGGGCCAAAAGGGGTTGCTCAGATGAGAGACCTCACGAAGATAGGAAGGAACGGAGGGATGAACGAAGAACAGGCGACCGAAAATTCGAAGATCAAGTTTACACGAAACTCAACGCTAGCTATGCTCGTATCCTACGAGAGATCAAAGGGAGGGAATACTTAGAGTGGCCATGGTCTAAGGGAAAGCATCCCCCGAGATCCGAGAAGTCTAAAGATTACTGTGAGTATCACTGTTTCAACGGACACCAGACCGAAAAATGCAAGAACCTTAAAATAATGATCCAAAAATTAATTGATGCGGGAGAGATCAAACATTACATACGAAAGGAGGTTACCGAGGACAGATCCAAACGAACCAAACCAGTCCAACTTCCGGAAGAAAACCGAACAATCAACACCATCTCGTGTTCCGAAGCCACAGGACCCTCACTCACAGCGCAGATTGGAAAAAGGTTACGGAAGCAATTCGAAGACCGCTGCGAGTTATATAAGGTCGATGGGATAGCGGTGGACGAACACGAAGAATGGATGGAATCTCCTATCATCTTCGATGCCGAGGATATCGAAGAAGATATGGAAGACCATAACGATCCCTTGGTCCTAACATTACCAGTAGCTGGATGTAACCTCAAAAAGATCCTCATAGACGGGGGAAGCTCTGTAAATGTCCTATTCTATGATGCATTCAAACGGATGAAGCTCCATGATGAACAGTTGATGACCTCTTATCACACCATCTACGGATTCAATGGAGCAGCCACGAAGCCCTTGGGAGACATCGTGTTACAGGTTAACGCAGGGCCCATGAAACTGGATACCCGATTCAGTGTGGTGGACACCCCTTCCCCCTACAACGCCATTATTGGACGACAATGGGTACACAAGCTCAAAGGAGTTGCGGCAACATACCACCAATACCTCAGATTTCCAACACCTGAGGGAATAATGGAGATCAAGGGAGATCGAATCGCTACGCGAGAGTGCCAGTCCACTCAGGATCATATCAACAATGAGCAAGAAGAGCAGCGAAAAATCCGAAGAGTAAGAAATCAAGAAACCGCGAAAGAGAAAGCCGTAGACCTATTCCTTAAGGAAACTACAGGAAAAGGCTTGACGAAAGATGGTAATGTCCAAGGCTCGGAAACAACCAGCGAAGAGCAGAAACACGCTAAATAGCAATTAAAGAGCGCCCCAGTCCTCGGAAACCCCAAGCCTGTGTTCACACCAGTAGAACCCATAAAGGAAATCAACATAGGAACGGAAGAAGACCCGAAGATGGTCAAAATTGGGACCATCATGGACGAAGGAAGAGAACATTCCTTAACCAAATTACTTAAGGAATATGCGGATGTGTTCGCCTGGAAGTTAGGAGATATGCCGGGGATTGACCCAAAAGTAATCCAACATGAACTACGCATCAAACCGGGCACGCCCCCGTTCAGGCAGAAAATACAAAAAGTGGCTCCAGAATATCATGAGGGGGTAGAAACAGAACTTCGGAAGCTACTAGATGCAGGATTTATCAAGGAAGTCAAGTACCCTACCTGGATCTCCAACATGGTCATTGTTCCTAAGAAAAATGGAGGGGTTAGAATATGCATCGACTTTACTAATCTCAACAAGGCATGTCCAAAGGACAGCTATCCCCTGCCGAGCATAGATCAACTGGTTGAAGCAGTTGAAGGGTACGAAGAGCTGTCGTTCATGGACGGATATTCTGGTTACAACCAAGTATCCCTGGCAGAAGAAGATCAGCCACACACATCGTTCTATACCCCACATGGCCTTTATTTCTATACCAGAATGCCTTTCGGGCTCCGAAACGCAGGGGAACATACCAAAGGATGGTCGATGCTATCTTCAAGCCATGGATTGGAGGAACCCTAGAAGTCTACGTGGACGACATGCTCGTCAAAAGCAAGCTGCGTAAAAATCACCACCAGGACCTGAGGAATATCTTCGACGCAATGAGACAGCATCACATGAAAGTGAATCTGGAGAAATGTACTTTCGGTGTCACCTCGGGGAAGTTCCTCGGGTATCTGGTGACGAAAAGGGGCATCGAGGTAGACCCAGCGAAGATTCAATCCATAGTAGAGATGTCGTCCCCAAAGAATCTGAAGGAACTGCAGAAGCTCAATGGGTCCATAGCAGCGTTGGGCAGATTTATTGCACGGTCTTCGGACAAATGCAAACATTTCTTCAATATTCTTAAAAAAGGGAGCAGGTTCGAATGGACCGCCGAATGCGAGGAAGCATTCCAAAAAATCAAAGAACATCTAGCTTCAATCCCGATCCTGCATAAGCCAGACCCTGATGAAGTTTTGGCACTGTACATAGCAGCAACGGAGGACGCAGTCAGCGCGGTATTAGTCAAAACCAATACAAAGGTAGAAAATCCTATCTATTACGTCAGCAAAACACTCAATTCCGCGGAAAGAAATTATACTAAGATTGAATAACTCATCCTCGCACTTGTATGGGCTACCCAAAAACTGAGAACCTACTTCCTAACTCACCTCTTCAGGGTACCATGCAAAGCACCATTGGAAGCAGTCCACAAAAGCACGGGAAAAGTGGGCCGAATAGCCAAATGGAACACCCATCTGGACCAATTCAACATCATTCATGAAATTCAACATTCTCAGAAGTCCCAAGTGCTGGCAGATTTCTTAGCAGACCTCCCCCTAGACAACGACGAAGAGATTAAGGGAATACCAGAAGCCGAGGAAGAAATCAAGGATCCAATGGATATCCTCGAACCTGCGAGTCATAGACAATGGGAAGTCTTTGTCGACGGATCTAAAAATAAGGAAGGAGCAGGAATAGGTATTGTCATTATCACCCCAACTGGAGAAAGGATTATACAGGCACTTAGATTGGAATTCAAAGAGCATACCAACAACATTGTTGAATACGAAGCTGTCGTACATGCCCTACGTATAATAATAGAGATGGGGGTAACCGATGTAAGGCTGACAAGTGATTCGCAGCTTTTCATACGACAAATAGGGCTCGAGTATAATGTGTACGATGACACCCTTTCAGCTTACATGGCCTTGGTCCAAACATTGGCATCACAAATCCCGAACATTAAGTTCCGGCACTTATGCAGAAGGGACCTCAGGCACGCGGATGCCCTAGCATATATATCATCCATGCTGAGGGATAAAAATGCCGAAGGTATTAAAATAGCAAGGGTATACGAGCCTTCGATTGCATCTCAATTCTCCTTCGCTACCAATCAAGATGTGATGGAAGAAAATATCGAAGACCAGGTAGGAGAAGACATCCATAATGACTTTGATGAAGAGGACATCCTGTCAAGAGCAAATCAAGACGAAGACTTTAGCAACAAAGATGACTGGAGGGTGACAATACATGCCTTTCTCGAAAAAGGAAGCTTACCTGCGGATCGGAAACAAGCTAGGAAGATGCTCTCCAAAGTGAGAAGATATGATCTTCGGGAGGGGGTCCTGTATAGGAAATCCTTCCTTTGACCATTACTACGCTGCTTGTCCCGGGAAGAGGGGCATCGAATTCTAAATGATATCCATTATGGTGATGCGGGGAATCATAGCGGCATGAGATCACTAGCTGACAAGGCAAAGACGCAAGGATATTACTGGCCGACAATGATACAAGATGCCGCGAGGATGTCCCGACGATGTGAAGAATGTCAGCGCTTCGCGAAAAAAATCCACGCGCCGGCAACAATGTTAAACTCTGTCGATAGCCCGTGGCCATTTTCAAAATGGGGCATAGACATCGTCGGGCCTTTCATCGAAGGATCAGGGAAGAGACGATTTTTGATAGTAGCCACGGACTACTTCAGTAAATGGGTGGAGGCTAAGGCCTTGGACAGGATCAGAGACGCGGATGTGTTCACTTTCATATTCCAGAACATCATTTGCAGATTTGGTATACCTGCTGAAATTGTATCTGATAACGGCAAGCAATTACAGGGAAAAAATATAGACATTCTCTTCGACACTTTCAAAATAAGAAAGAACAAGTCCACCCCCTTATACCCTCAAAGCAACGGACAAGCGGAAGCTACCAACAAGACCCTCGCCCTTATACTCAAAAAACAATTAGACGAACATAAGGGAAGATGGTGCGAACAACTGCACAATGTCTTATGGGCATACAGGACAACACGAAGATCCGCTACCGGGGAATCCCTGTTTCTTCTAACTTATGGAGCTGAAGCAGTCATACCTACGGAAATCCTCATGCCAACCACGAAGACCGAAGCTTGGGAGAAAAACCTCACAACAGATATGATGTTAGAAAGGTTGGACGACTTGGAAGGAAGAAGGGAAGTAGCATTGCAAAAGATGGAAAATTATCAATGAAGACTAGCAAGGAAGTACAACAAAAAGGTAAAGCTACGGAATTTTGTAGAGGGACAGTATGTGTTGAGAACAATCCCACGGTATCAGCAAGAAAAGAAATGGGGAAAGTTAGCACCTACATGGGGAGGACCTTTTATGATCCACGACATTGCGGTTAATGGTTCCTACTAACTTCGTAATCTAAAAGGCGAGGTCCTCCGGCATCCTTGGAATGCTAAATGGATCAAACCATACTTCCCATAGAAGCAACGCAGATTTGAATCTGCTTGGAGTGTACCAGAAGAAGAAGGGAGCCTGACCGCTCCACATGTTTCTATCTCTGGAAGAGGAATTGCAGACCTCAACTTATCAATCAAACAAGCTTTCAAATTATCAAGTCAGTGGAATCTACCTACAATATTGGGGAAAGTAGTTAATCTACAATCTCTCAGGGCTCCCCCATCAGTGTCCATAAGTGTAGGACCAGGGGGAAGGAACCCAGCAGAAAGAGATACCCAACCAATATTAAGGCAACGGGTCGACGGAATGGGTGCGTAAATATTTTAAATCCCATATCCTAGAACGTTGCCCCGGCCCCCACCGTCTGGGAATCCTCTGGCCAGGATTCGCCAGCGGGGTGACAGGTCTCAAGACGATCACGAAGGTACCTTCCTTCAGTATCGCACTCAAAAACACTTAAAAACTTTTGTTTTGATTTTTCACAAATACTTAAAATAAAAACAAAACAACATTGTAGGTATATCAAGAAGAGGATTCATTTCATAAAGGGTGATTACAAGAAGTGAAAGGCCAAAGTCAAGGATACACAATCAAAAAATATTCCTTTTACAGGATCATCAGAAAAAAGTATCCTTGTTACATGATTACAAAAAGTATAATGATGCCGCGGATCCTACAAAACGCTGCGATCTCTACCTAAGTGGCGGCCCCATCTGCAGGATTATTCCGAAGACTTGATGGGACGCTCCCACCAGAAGAGGGGCCCGAGGAGCTGGGCAAGGCAGAAGGAACGGGACGACGAGGATAGTTCTTCACGAGACCATGTTCATTCCTTAGGCCAAGTTCTATCCTCTCCAGCATTTTGTTCGTCTCCTCAGCCAATTGACAACGAGCCTTGTGTTTAATAATTGTTGTCCGCTGTTGGGCTTGGGATAATAACGAAGATATCCGATTCACTTCTCTAGAAGCAGCACCAACGGCCTCCTCGCGGGTTGCTGCTAAATTCTTGAAGTGATTGGTCTGTTCTTCCTGCTGCGCTAATGAAGATTGAGCCTTTTCAAGTTTTTCATTTGTGACGCGAAGGCGTCCCTCGAGCTCTGAAAAAGACAACACCACGAAGTTAGCGTAGAAAAAAAAACAAGGTCACACTCGATGAAATGGGATTATACCTTCGACACAAGACGAAGCCTCTTCATACTCATTAACAACCGCATCTCGCGCTTCATCAAGATGATCATATTCCGCGGATAATTTCTTATAGTCTAGTTGAAGGTTGGTGAGAGTAAATTGACAGGCATCTAATTCTACCTGCTTCATCGAGTCCATATGACGAAGGTGGTCGACCTTTTTATTTATCTCTGAGACCCCTTTGCTGAGTCTGTACATGCACACTTCGAGATTCCTCTCAGACTCAGCATGACGAGCTACGTCGGCACGAGACCCGGAAAGAGCATTGCTAAGAGCGTAGACTTCAACACGAGCATCATCTCTTTCTCTGGCAAGACAGAGCATATTATCCTGGACCCCTGAAAGAGGAATGGATCGAGCCATCTGTAATTCTTCTTCCAACAGCTGAATCCTAGATTCCAACAAGGAAGTGCGCTCACGGGCTTCCCGCAGATTATCACGGGTCCACAGCAGTGTGCCATTAAATAAAGCACGATCATGGTTGTACAGATTTTGCATATCGACCATCTGAACATGCCGTGCGCGCCATACCTCAGCCCGAGCATCCCATTTCTTAGCTTCACTCTTAATTTTCTCAACCAAATCTCTAATACGAGATTTTTGCCGAACTCTTTCGTTTCGAAGCCATATCAGCTCGGGACGCCACCCACTGGAGATAGGGTGGGGAGACTCAGACAGAACAACTAAGAGATAAAAGAATGACGACATACGGCGAGAGAAAAGAACCAAACCTGTGAAAGTGGAAACTTGTCTACGAGTTTGCTCTAACTCAGCGCGCACTGCAACGAGTTCTGAACGAAGATCAGCCTCTGCTTCACCCAGCTTTTCTTTCTCCGTAAGGCTTTTCTTCAGCTCTTCTACTTCCACCTCAGCCGCAGATAATTCCTTTTCTCGGTGACGAAGCTTAGCCTCGAGCTTCAGAGATTTCGCTTTGAAGAACTGATACAGCACGTGGTTACAATGCTCGCTCCTCATCATCTACACATCAAGATGACAAAACATTATTCCACCGAAGCGTCTGATCGTCACGTAGAAGTATGTACGAAAATTTACCTCCAGCACACGCTGCTGCGGAAAGCCATATTGATACCCGTCGGCGATAGCCATCATATCGGCAAAGGAAGTAGGAGGCTCCGGCACGAGGGTAGCTTCGGGAACAATCAACCTTTTTCCCCAGGCTTCAGATACCTGCGCCTTAGAAGACATCTCCATCATGCGACGGGTATACGCGGTTGATTCCTTTTCCCCAGCAACAACAGGAGCGGGATGAGAGACAAACAAAAGATTCTTTTCTTTAAACCAATCCATGATGGCGTCCTCACCCTCATACGTAGGCGACTGGGGAAGACTATCGGCAGGCGCGTCAACGACAAATTTTCCTTTCTCTGACACGACCCCCTCAGCACGAATGTTGGCATGCTCCTCCGCGCCTACATGCACAGCAGGCTCCTCCGCACCAACATCTTCTACAGTAGCATCCCCATTACCATCACCACCAAGAACATCCCAATCATCATTGGGGGAAAGTAAAGAGAAGTCCTCGAGAAAATCGAGGGCTTCGTCAAAGAACTCCCCCGTGGAATACATCCGATCAAAAGAATTTTCTTGAGAAGTGGGAAGGGTATCCGCGACATCACCAGCAGGGACGGAAACATCCCCGATGACAACGTCATCAGCCACCACAGCTTTGTTCCTTCCTTCATCACCAGCGTGACCAGCGAAGACCTCTTCTTCGAAATTGATAGGGGAGGTACCAGTACGTTCCTCCCCATCTGTAATCTCGTCCTCAGCAAACTCTTCGTTCACTGGACTAGTAACTTCTTCTTGGGCCTCAACCTCGCCCATCACCGTAGTAGAAGACTGCTTCGGCCTAATCTTTTTCTTCTTCAGTACCTGAAACCAACACCACAAAAAGAATTATTTTTCCCGTCTGATGGAAGTTCTAAAAAAGAAGCGCATCTAGAATCTGCGTACCTGAGCAGCTGAGATATTCTTCGGTGGGAGTATAGCACCGGAACCATCCTCCTCGTCTCCCTCTACGACGTCCAGGGCATAAGGAAAATTCATACCCGCAAAGTTCAGACGCCAGGGGGAGAAATCTCCATAGCGAACAGGAGGAGATTCGCGCGGCTTACTATTCTCGGTAGGCCGCCAACCGCGGGGACCAGGAATCCAACCGTAAGCCCACGGACCAACTATCTCGATAACGGTGGCGTGCCACTCGTAGTCATGATCGCGCTTGATTCTCTCTCGCGCGGGGAAGAGTTTCCGACAACTGGACGCCTCCGTGCCAGGAACATACTTCAGCTTGGCATCGCTGACCTCATTTAACAGACGAATCTCGCCTCGAGGAGCAGGGAGATTCCGAAGGCTGACACTCCACGGCTTGCGATTCCTACTATTGACGTAATCACCGAAGAAGTTATTGAAATTCTCAGGAGTATACCATTCCTTCTCCATGGGATTGGGGACGTAACAAGTCATCGAAGTTTCCCCCTTACTCCGCAGATAGCATTCCTTCAGGGCGCGGAGATAATTCCCCGATAGTTGGGATATGGAACGGCTATGAGTATTGGTGGAAGAACCCTCACGACTAGCGAGCACGTCGTAGTAGAAGGAATCACCTGATTTGTACAACGGAAGCATCAGACCAGCCTCGAATGCCCCAACCGTCGTTAACAAATGAAATTCATCGAACTCATACTTGGAGATAAGCTCATACGTAATATCATCCTCAGGGGCATAGAAACGAACCCCGAAGGCTTGAAGCTCATGCTTTTCCTTGAATATTTCAAGATCGATATGCTTGAAGGTTACTTTTTTCCTGCTAACAGAGACACTGCGTATCAAGGGAGCAGCCTCATCCTCCTCGGCGGGGCCGGATGAACTAACGAACGCTTCCGAAGCTTTTCTCTTCACGGGGGGATTCTTTGAAGATTCAACCCTAGGAGCTACGCCCTTCGTATTCTTCCCTTTAAAAGTTGGAGAAGACCGTAGATGATGCTCGGGCACTAACGAACGTAGAGGAGGAATGTCAAAAGCAACAGCGCGGGGCGGAGCCTGCGTACTCCTAGTATCATCACGAGGACGAGCCATTGAGCGATCAAAGACTCTTCGAGAACCAGACGGAATTATCGGAGGAATCTCTTCCCTAGAGGACGAGGCTTTCGCTCCAGAAGAAACTCGACTCCGACGAACATCATCTTGAGACTCTTGACGCGGAGGAGATCTCGATAACCCAGAATCAGGAGTCTGATAAGTAGGCCGCGGACGGTCAGACATGGCTGCGGAAAGAATAAAATCAAGAACAAGTTACACACAATCAAAAAAAAAAAAACATCACCAAAAATCAAAAAACACATCCATAGCAATACAACCACGATAATGTAGCAACCCTAAAATTAGTATACATGCTCAAAATTTCACCCTCGAAGTAATGGCTTCCTTAATTTAAGATGAAGAACAGGGGAAAACTATTATGCAAGCATCAGAAGAAGTTCTTCATCACAAACAAGGAACAACAATAGCATAAAATTCACAAATCAACACAGCATAAAACGATGGAAATAAAGAAAAGAAAAACTTACCGGCAAAAACAGCAGTAGAAGAAACAAACAGGAGAAGCGGGCGTGGTTAATGCTAAGGTGAAAGAATTTAAGATCACAGGTGCAATGAAGACTGAAAGAAAATTTAAGATCACAGGTGCAATGAAGACTGACAGAGAATTTAAGGTCACAGGTTCAATGAAGACGGACAGAAAATTTAAAGGAAAAATGAAAACTGAGAGAGTGTTTAGGAAGAATGAAATTAAATTTTCTTTCTATCCTTAAAATACCCGAAAGAAAGAGAAGGAAATTAAGGGAGGAATGGGAAACGTGCCCGTTACATAAGCAGTTAATGCACGAATAAAAGACGTGCCCAAGTATCTAGGAGAAGTTATTAGGAGTGAGAAGAATATGCGACGATAGTTTTTCTTCAAGGCACCCATTAGTCATTCAAGCCCGAAGAAAAGGGGCAAATTGTGTACACATATATCTCACTATCAGACACGTGTATATAAAAAGGTACGTGGAAAGCATGCAGGCCAAAACATCAAAACATGATGCGTCACGAAACACCGAATAAACCCCGAGGAGTTACTTTATCTCATCCCCAAAAGAGGAGCTAAGATCAACGGTGGAGAGAAAGTTAGCTGACACGGACTGACAGGGGCAGAAGACACTTGTCTGACACGAGCAGACCCCTCAACTACCCACATTAAACACTCTGAGCAGTGTACGTGTCGACCAACCTGTGGAACGAGCGAGGATGCCTCTGCGGGATCAAGGGGCAAACACAGACCTCCGCGTGATGGACGCAAGGACACAAGAAGATAAGGTTCCAACGGTCTTCAGAGATGGGTCCCACGTTCTAACCTTATAAATACCCAATCTCCACCAAGAGGAAGGAGGATCGAAAATATCAGGAAGGGAAGGAGAGAGAGAGAGAGAAATAGTAAGGGTAAGTTAATCCCTTAGAGGAGAGAAACATGTAAACCCCAAAATTCATTCAACTATTCGTGTAACCGTGAAGAACATAGTAAAACAACAAACCCCGTGGATGTAGGCCTTAGTGCTGAACCACGTAAACCTTGGTCTTATTTACATTTCAGCACTTTACATTCGTTTAGCTCCGCGCATGTTTGCTTATATGTTTTGTTTTCCTTAATACTTATATCCCATGCACAAACGACACGCATGGAGTTGTTGGATGAGGCCATGATAAACCCGAAGGTTTTGAGCCAATGAATCAACACCAGGGTACCATCATCATAATCTCTTTAGATGTTAATGATTGATTGTGAGCGTTCGGACCCCCTCGTGATTCGTGTGCTCACAACGTGTTTAGTGTGCTATGTGCCGTGTTGTGATGTGTCGTGCTTAAAGGCGTGTTGGGCGGGAATGTGCCAGAAAAATAAATGTGTTGTGTTGTGCTGTATTGTGCCGTGCCGGGCACATTTATTTTATATTTTCCAATATAAATGTTTTCCAAATATTAATGTACTATGTAGCGCCCCAAAGCTAGCAACTGACTAATTCAAGAGATTAACTAAATATAGAGGCACTACGAATCTAAATCATTTACTTAAACATTCAATTAATAAATATGCTACAAAACTTAACCCGAAACTAGCCCACTCAGAAATATATATATAAAAGAACTCCTCTCAAATGATACATATACAATAGTCTTTTAATTTACAAATAAAATAATAAACATAATAAGCATCGCAGAAGTTAACCAACTAGCGAACTCAACCCTTAAACTTTCGCTGCCCAACTCTGATCTGTCTCTGAAATTGAAAGTAGGAATGGCTGAGCACATCATCCCTAAAAGAGGTACCCAATAGGAATAACATCTAACTTTCAAGTAATCATAAGAAAGAGTTGGAAAACGATACATGTTTTCCCAAATATTAAAGAGTGACCAAGTCACTGAAATAAACAAACATGTATATGGACAAACTCCTTCTTCAAACAATGTATAATATGGTGTCAACCAGTTACACACCTAATAGCTATTGATATCACCCCTGTTGACCAATAATAAGCATAAAAGCAGAATTCATGTAGATATATATGTGAAGAAGCATATCCTATATACCACACACCGAAATTCTCATTTCCCTTAACAATTCATATTGAAAACTAAACATTACAGGTCCTTTCCAAACCATGGAAAGATTAACAGAATCAACAGAATTATCGTAACGCAAATTTAACAAAGTATGGAATGTACAACTAGACAATGCAAGAGTTTGATAAACATAAATCTTTGTAAAAGAAAACATCAATGGTTACAAAAAAGTTAAATGTATTCCCACCTTTTTTATAACAAGCCACGTCTACCTCGAGATCCACGATCCATCGGTTCATCCTTTAATCGATCGTTGTTAAAGTGGCTGACACAAGAATCATAAATTTTTTATCTAATGGTTCTAAGCCTATTATGGTATCTCATTCTCTATCTTCAACATAACTAATAGTTTACTAATCCAATTAGGCTGATTCTATAGTCCATAGCTATATCTTGTGAATATCTACAACTTTGTAGAAGAAGCCAAACGCTAATTCGGACCATAAGAGGTTCAAAACATCTAATTAAGAAAACTTCCCTAAGCCCAAGTCCACCTAAGCCACTAACAGTCAAGGGTCAACCAATAGTCAACGTCCAAGTCCGGGTCAAGGTCAAGTCAAATGGTCTATTGGTCTGGTCACTGAGTCAAATCCTGGTTACTGAGTCAACTCAATCAGAAGACTGATTTAGGCAAATCAGCTACACATATTTAACTCAGTCTGATAGACTAAATCAGAAACACTAGATCGAGTCAACTAAGCTGAAAACATTCTTGCCAAAACCATTGTACAGGTCAACCTATGATGCATAACCTAAAGCTCAAATGCAGAAACAAATACTATGTCTACAAAAGCAATAAAACATATTCAATTAAAACAATTTCATAATTATTACCAACCTGAATTCAGGCTTGCATCATTACAGCTCAGTTTCATCACCCTTCAAGAACCTTATAGAGAACAACACCTAACATTATACACACAAAACTCTAATTCCAGATCAACTTCAAACAATTCTTTACATCAATTACAAACTTTGTTTACCTCTCATTCAAGTTGAAAGCCATCCCTTAAAGGTTTAACTCAACACAATCACTAAACTCTTATTCTAATAACACTGCCAATCCAACTCAATATCGCCTGCAACTTACATTAATCGTCACCACCAAAACCTCGAACACTTCATATCTGCAACACACCAGTAACATCTCATCAGTTCAATTAACCAAAACTTACAGTTCAACACCACAATCCCCTATGCATCCCCAGCAACTACAGAACCACCACCACCAAATCATTCCACAGAACTCGACACTTCTTGTCCCTGAAACTGTAGCTTCATCACATCCATGTTGAGTTTCAATTCCAACACTAGTTCCACTACTTCACATTCAACACATCTTCTCCATCTCAGTAACTCACATTACTATGTGAGACTCTCAAATTCACCACCGCCAACATTACAGCATCGCCAACAGCTTCAATTCATTATCCCTATTTCTATCAGCCACTACTCTTTCGCCTGCAACTCTGTATCACAACAGCAACAAACCATTTTATACATCTATACCAACACAAAACAACCTCATAATCATATGCAATACCAGCCCAGTTCCATTTCAAAACAATATGTCCTCCACATCAACCACAACTATAATCAGATCCAACCCCAATACCCCTCACTGAAGTTTCATTCTACATGTCAATTCTAACCACTAATTACCAGATTCATCTCTTCTGCCTCAAAAGATATAACACTAACGCCTATATCATAAATCAATGAGTATAACAAACTTCAATCTACTAAAAAAAATATTACCTTAACTCCAATTCCAAATGAAGTAAACAATCCTAATTCCTTGGTTCCTTGTTTTGTCAAAACAAACCTCAGTTCAGCATCAACATCAACTCGGTTACCTTTTAATTAGCAGAATCAAACCCTAACTCCATAGACAGCTTCAAATCAACCACTACTTGAGCTTCAGTTCCAAAACTACAAACTTCAACTATCAAATTCGAGATGACTATCAACCTTATGCCCTAATTCAGGACAAACCCATCTCTATTCTCTTCTCTAAACCACTAATTTCATATTCTAATTTTCCTTATCCAAAATCCTCAAGAATGGAACCCTAATTTAATCGCCTAAACCTTGTTTATAAATGTATCTTCAAATCAATATAACTAACTTCTTCTTCACCTCATAATCTTCAAAACCTATCTTTAATTTCTCAACTGAACCCTAATTCAAATCTTAATTCTTCATTAGAACGGAATCAAACCCTAACTACCAATTCCAAGTTATTCTTCAACCTTTAACTCTAATTCATGTAAATCCCATCTCTAAATCCATCTCATCCATCATTAATCGAACCTCTAAACAATCTTCTAAGAAACCTTAACCCTTGATTCATCTTCAAATCTACTTCATATCACCAAATTAATAATCACCCCATCCTTCAACATCTATTAGCAACTCATATCAAACATTAGATTATTTAAATCCATATAATTTCCCAAATCGTCTCAAGAACCCTAATTCAGTTCATCTCTTCTTCATATTCACAGCAACATCAATTTCTTCTCCTACAAAGCTTAATCAATCCAAATTAGCACCACCACCATCTCTTATAAAACTCAAATCCTCTAAACTGAAATCGATAGAAGGAAGAACGAAGAAGAAGAGAGACAGAGGAGAATCAGAAGAGGAAAGAGGAAAGAAATAAAAAGAATGAATTCTTCGATCGGTTTTGGTGAAGATAAGGCCGATGGGAAACACTAAACACACACTATCCGCGATAAGGGAACCCCCGTGTCGGTCTAATTGAAAAAACACTAATTTGCCCTTTATGCTAATATGATGATTCTTCTTCGTTGTTGTACTCGAATGACACGTTCGAGTAGTCCATTCCGCCTAACTTTTCGAGATATATCTAACGGTACTAGTTTCTTATATAGATCGATGTTAGATTAATTCTTATTAATTAAAATCAATATTAACTAATCGAGTCATTATCGGCTAAATCATCTCTTGACTGGTCTACTAGCGTTGACGAGCTAGAGGGTCTTTACATACTATGTGTGTTATTATGATTAAGTTAATATAACGATAATAAAATGTCAATAATTTGCTAGAATAATGGCTCTTTTGTGAAATATACACAAAATGTGATGTATTGTGCCATGTTGTGTAGTATTTTATACATATTATGACGTGCTTTCTTAGTGTGATGTATTGTGCCGTGCTACGTGGTTATCCGCGCCGCATGTTGTGCTGGGATATTGGACTGATTAGTTAAACCCATCCCGTCCCATGAAACTAGCGAACTGTGTCGTGTCGTGCTAAGTCACGTGCTGGGCTGGGATGTGCTCAAATTTTAGCGTGCTATGCTGGGATACACTCGTGTTGGCACAACCCAATTTACACCTCTAGGGAGATGGATTCAGAGGACAAGAGACTAAAAGTACGACCTAATAGGTAAAGGTAAATCTAGGATTTTATCCCTTGGCTTTTAAATCTGAAATTTTACACATTTCACCTCAATTTATTTTCTTTTTTCATTTGGTAGTGTGGATATTTTAGTCAATTTATAATAGTAAAAGTGTAGATTGTTTAAAAGTGTTTGATTGGGTTTTTCACGGTACCTAGGAAACCTAATAGCAAGACAGAGTTGTCTTACGAAAATAGTGCATCTTAACTTTTCCGTCTATTTGAAACTCTCATACCTCAAACTTTAGAATACTTGTTGAAGAAGGTACAAACATCATATATTTCTTGTATCTTTGAACATCTTTGGACATTGTCGGTGATATAGATATCTCTGAATCTTCTTCATGGGTGGTGGAAAGGCGGCAACACCAGCGATAGAGGGAACAAGTGAAAGGTTGTTGATCTGGAGGAGCACCATGCCTTATAAAACGTTTTTGTACATAAGGTAAATAAAGTTTCACTCTCTATAATATTTTGAAACCAAATAACCAAACTTGCGGAGAATTCATACCTGAATTAAGTGGTACAATCTTTTATCAAAAACCATCTCATCAAGGTTGGTTAATCATTGTTTGTGAAGAGGATTATGGTTACAGTCCATCAAGTTGGAAGTATGGTGATTTTTTTCCTTGGAACCCTGTAACGAAGGAGACAATCAAGTTACCTACATTAAAAGAGTTTTATAAAGGGGATCGTGGATTTATTCTTGATTGTGTTTTATCCTCGCCTCCTTACAAGTCAACCGATTCAATTTTTTTATTTAATTATGTTGACTATACTGAAGAACATGATTACGATCGACATATTTTACTATATTTCCGCCCTGGAGAAACACAATGGAGAATGCACAAGTTGTCTCCGGATATTGTAGACTTGATGTTACAACGCGATCCTGAGACTGTCCTTTGTTATAAAGGTAGGTTGTATTTAATGTGTTCAGATTGGAATAAAATAGATGATCACTTAGATCATCATCTAGAAATTGAACACGTTACTAAGGATAATTAATTAACTCTCTCTGTTAAGTCATTCCAAGTAAAAAGGAGGTCTTGTTTCCATTCGCAGGAAAAAGAACATACAATCTTGAAGTGCATCATGTGGAAACTCACGATGAACTTTTCAGGGTTATCATAATAGTGTAGTACGATAATATAAGAAGTCAATACGAAGATTGCAGGTGTTGAGAATGGAAGAAAAGGATGAGAAACAGACGAATAATAAGGTTTAAAAATGAGAAAGATAAGTTTTCTCTGAAAGATTTGTTTTGATAATAACTGATAATAATAATGTAACTTACAACAACTTAATAAACCTGTTTATATAGGCATGATAAGAACCTAAAAATAGTAAAAACTCTAAAAGAAGAAATAAGGAAACTCTAAAAGAAGAAGTTCTAGACTTGTAACACAAGTAAACCAAAGAATCAACTGTGAAAGTTGATACAGCGCAAAGGGATCAACTGTGAAAGTTGATACAGCATAAAGAGATCAACTGTCATTGTTGATACGGAACAATTGGATCAACTGGGACAGTTGATACATTGAAAACAGGTAGATGTCCTACATCAGTCCCCCCCTTCTTGAGAAAAACTCGTCTCTGAGTTTCTTGAGACAAATAAGAGGTCATTATCACCATGAAATGTGAAAATCTCTTGAACATTGAACACATTAGAATTGTTTCATTCCTTGGGTAGATAAATGGCATATGCATTGTCACTGATTTTATTCATGATTTTGAAAGGTTTGTACTTCTTCATCTTAGTCTTGTTATAAGTGCCAAATGGAAATCTTTCCTTGCGTAGATGAATCATTACCAGCTCTCCCTTTTGAAAAGTTTTGAATCTTTTATGCTTATCTACAACATCCTTGTATTTAGCATTAGACTCCTCAAGCTTTGTTTTTACCTCATGATGTAGTTGAGAAGCTTGCTGCAGCAGATTATCAGCTTTGACATTGGATTTATGTAACTTAGGAAATACAACCAAGTCTAGTACATGATTAGGTACCTTCGAATAAACAATTTCAAATGGAGTTTTACCTGTAGATCTGTTTATAGAAGTGTTTAATGAAAACTCCATGTGAGCCAGCAATATATCCCATTGTTTGTTGTTGTCAATGCATTTGGCTCGAATTGAATTGCCCAAAGAACGATTGACAACTTCAGTCTACCCATCTGTTTGAGGATGTGAAGTAGTGTTGAACTGTAAACTAGTTCCAAAACGCATCCATAAAGTCTTTCAGAAATAGCTCAGAATTATTTATCTCTATCAGAAGTAATAGACTTAGGAATGCCATGCAATCGAACTACCTCTCTGAAAAATAAAGATGCAACATTTGAAGCATTTGTACACTTTTTGCATGCTATAAAATGAGCCATCTTGGAGTATATATCCACAACAACTATCACTAAATCATTAACTCTAGCTGCTCTAGGTAAACCAAGAATGAAGTCCATGCTAATATCCACCCATGAAGCTTCTGGAATTGGTAAAGGAGTGTCAAGTCATGTGTTTTGAACAGTACCCTTACCTTGTTGGCAGACCATGCATTTCATAACGTATTTTGTACATCACGCTTAAGTGAAGGACAATAATAGCGTTCCTCAACAAGTGCAATAGTTTTATCTCTGCCAAAATGGCCACCAAGTCCACTTCCATGCAGTTCACGTATTAAATGAAGACGTAAAGAGCCATTAGGAATGCAAAGACGATTACCTTTAAATAAGAAGCCATCTTGAATGAGAAAGTCATCAACTCCATGAATCAAAGAACTGCATTATTCCCAAAGTGACTTAAAGTCGGCATCTTCAGCATAAATATCTTTGATATAATCAAAAGAAAAACTCTCATTCAGAATGGTTGCTAAAAGATGTCGTCGTCTACTCAGTGCATCTGCAACTTGATTAAGCTTCTCACTTTTATGTTTGACAGAAAAGGTGTTCTTGTTAATTATGGATAACCACCTATCATGCATACAATTAACCTTTGCCGAAGTTCGGAGATACTACAAAGCATGATTATCATTATTAATGACAAACTCTGGATGAACCAAATAAGTATGTCATTGTTTAAGAGCTGTACAAGTGCAAGTAATTCCAGTTCATATGTAGACCACTTTTTTTGTGTCTCGGAGTTCTTTTCACTATGATAAGAAACTGGATGTCCTTCTTGAGATAAAACTGCTCCAATTCCAATAATAGAAGCATCACAGTCAACTTGAAAAGGCTTTGAAAAGTCAGGCAGTGCAAGTATAGGAGCTGAACATAGTTTTTCTTTAAGAGTATTAAAACTTTTATCAGCCTCTTCAGTCCATATAAACTGTTCCTTCTTCAAACAATCAGTAAGAGGCGCAACAATGGTGCTGAAATTTCTTACAAAACGCCTATAAAAAGAAGCTAATCCATGAAAACTTCTCACCTCTTTGATACAAGTAGGAACAGGAAAATCCATAATAGATTGAACTTTAGAAGGATCCACATGAATACCTTTGGAAGAGATAATATATCCCAATAAAGTAACTTCATCGGACATAAATGTGCATTTCTTCAAGTTCACAAACAAATAATTGTCATACAAAACTTTGAACACCTGAGAAAGACGATTGATATTCTCTTTTGCACTTCTGCTGAAAATTAATATGTCATCAAAGTACACAATGACAAACTTTCTCAGAAACGGTTGTAAAATATGATTCATGAGTCTCATAAAGGTGCTAGGAGCATTAGACAAACCAAAAGGCATAACAAGTCATTCATATAATCCCTCTCTCATTTTGAAAGAAGTTTTCCATTCATCTGCAATTCTGATTCTAATCTGATGATAACCACTGCGAAGATCAAGTTTGGTGAAAATGATAGACCCTGCTAAAAGATCAATCATATCCTCAATACGAGGAATGGGAAACCTATACATATTCTCTATCAATTATCCTTTTTAGGCACCAGAAAAGCAGGACAAGCACAAGGGTTATTACTAGGTCTAATTAATACTTTAGTTAATAAATCATTAACTTGACCCTGTAAAATTTCATGTTCAGTAGGACTTAACCTATAATGAGCTTGATTAGGTAAAGAAGCTCAAGGAATAAGATCAATGCAATGCTGAACATCTCGAAAAGGTGGTAAACTCACAGGTAATTATTTAGGAAATAATGCATGATATTTGGATAATAAAGGTTGTACCTGAGAAGGAACTTGTACCATAGGTTTGGTGTCTTCATGAGAACTCAAAGTGTGAGTTGAATGTAAAGAGCGAGAGATAGTAGCCACCAAAGCAGCAGTCTTACAATCACTACGTTCCTTAAATACTGAAGAAGATTTTGAAGGAAACAGAGTTACTCGTTTACCATCTTTGTAAAAGGTGTAAGTGTTCTAAAAACAGTTGCGAACTGCTCTAACATCATATTTCCATGGTCTTCCAAGTAGAAGATGAGTTGCACTCATATCGATAACATCAGAGAGTATAGATTCTTCATATCCAACAAAAGAAAACTTAATAACACGATGATGAGTAATCCTCTGTGTAGATGAACTATTCACCCAACCTACAGAATAAGGAGTAGGATGTGGTGTGGTTGGTAAACCCATCTTCTCGACAACAATAAATGCAATGTAATTGTCGTCACTGCCACTGCCAATGATCATATCACAGACTTTGCCACCAATAAAGCACTTGGTTTTGAAAATATTATGTCTTTGAGAATAACATGTTCAGCAAGCATTAGTGGTCGAATCATTCCAACAAAGTGTTCACCGTAAGACTCATGTAAATCAATATCTTCAGCTACTTCGTCTGCATCAGTATCAAAAATTTCATTATCCTTTGGTTGATTATCTCCAATGAAACCATTAAAGTGCCTACAGTCAGCTGAAGAGTGACCAGGTTGATTGCATCTATTGCATTTATCTCCACGATATTTCGAATAAATATTAGTTGGCTTGTGTTTGAGGTGGAAATTGATTTTGCATCCTATTAGAAAATATGACGCTTGCTGACTTAGGTTGATGTTGCTGAATGGCTTGAGACTTAATAGGAGATGGTAATATAGGTGAAGTATTTGTGGTAAAAGTCGGCTGAGCAAAAGAAAAACTCACTGGTTATTGATGGTATGGTTGGTTTGCACTTTTGTCATGTGGATCAACAAAGATAGTTGATCCCTCTGAATATGGATCAACAATAATTGTTGATCCCTTGTCACCTTGGTAACCATAAGAGTTACATAGTCTGGCAGCTTTGTAAAAATGTTGACAACGAGCTTGTCGTAGAATGCTTGTCGAGAAGCACTGAGCACACTCCTTTCAACCCTAAGAGCTTGTTGTATTGCTTCAACCATTGTAAACTCTGATTGTGTCATACCTTGTTGAATTAAATTGTTCAAACCATCAATTAAACGTGCAACTAATTGTTCTTCAGTTTCTTTTAGTTGATTACGAGCAACTAAACCATAGAACTCAGCTACATATTCTTCCACTAATCTAGCTCCTTGTCGACATTTCTGAAGCTTGATAAATAGTTGCTGCTTATAATATTTTGGTAAAAACTTGTCTCTTAATAAAATTCCCATACGTGTCCAAGTACGTATAGGTGGTTTGTGATACTTATATCGATCTTCATATAATGTTTCCCACCAAGCTGCAGCTCCACCTTTCAGTTTATATGCGACTAGTTTTACCTTAGAATAGTCAGGAACTTCCATGAATTTGAAAAAAGATTCGACTTCATAAAACCAATCCAGTAAGCCTTCAATCTGTAACCCGCCATGAAAACTAGGTATATCAGCTTTTAATTTGTATTCTGGTAGATTTCCATAAGAATTCATAGGAGAATTTAATCTCCTCTGATCCATCCACTTTTGTTCTTCTTTGTCCTCGATTTCGTCATCTGCATCAAGGTTGATAGTCACATTAACTTGTTTTTTGGGAGTATTAAAGAAACCTTCTACCAGCTCTGTATGTTGAATGATATGCGACACATTGCCAGGAATAAATGTATTCTCAACAAAAGAAGCGACTTTCTTTGTTTCATCTTCACTGTTACTTCTGTCTTCTTCTCTCCATCTGTATCATCGACTAAATAAGGTATGTCTTCCTTTTTTAAACCAGTGTGTTTTAATAATTTTTCTATATACTCTCCATAGGATACCAACCTTTTTTCAATAGATCCAATCTGCTTTGTAATCCATCTGTAAGATTTTTGATGTCAGTTTTATTGGTATCAATAGAGGTTTGAATAGCTTTCAAAAGTTCTGCGATTTCATCTAGGGAAGGAGTGTTATCTTCCATTGAAAAGCAAAGTAGGGTTGTGAGTTTGTGTTTCGGAAGCTGTGAAGGATCTGTTTTTAAATAGAAATCTAAAAACTCTTCTCTAATACCAACTAGTGTAGTACGATAAGAGAAGAAGGCAATACGGATATTGCAGGTGTTGAGAATGGAAGAAAAGGATGAGAAACGGACGAACAATAAGGTTTAAAAATGAGAAAGATAAATTTGCTCGGAAAGAGTTGTTTTCATAATAATTGATAATAATAATGTATCTTACAAGAACTTAATAAACATGTTTATATAGGCATGATAAGAACCTAAAAATATTAAAAACTCTAAAAGAAGAAATAAGGAAACTCTAAAAGAATAAGTTCTAGACTTGTAACACAAGTAAACCAAAGAATCAAATGTGATAGTTGATACAACATAAATGGATCAACTGTGAAAGTTTATACAACATAAAGGGATCAACTATCATTGTTGATACGGAATAACTGGATCAACCGAGACAGTTGATACATTGAAAACAGGTAGATGTCCTACATCACATAATTAGGGCTAGGCCTAGTAGTCGTGAAGTTATTTCTATAGATGTGGTGAAACTGAATTTTTCATTAATGGAATGGGAGAAGGTGAATAGTTTCGGTGATCATGTTCTATTTGTTGGCGATCGTATCACAACAGGTTCTTGCTCAGCAGCTGAGCTGCGCTTAAAGAATGGTTATTTGTATTTCTTGCTTTATGGAAATCCAATTTTGTACAGATTCGAAATTGATAATACTAGTAATACAGTCACCCTGCCTCGTCTAGTCGTCTATGACCAAAAGAAATCTTTTTATCCATGGAATGGGTTATAATGCGGGTTAATATGCAGGGAATAGTGGAAAATATGTTAAGCAAAGAGGAAGAATATGGCTTCTTAACTGCACTAGAAATGATTGATAATGATGAGAATCAAGGGGAAAAATGCAATGCACGGGCAGTGGAAGCTGCAAGCTACTGGGATGATCTTAATGAAGACACTGTATTGGTGATATCAAATTATCTTCATGGATCAGATTATAAGCACTTTCGGACAATGTGTAAAGCAAATAGAGCGATAATGCCTAAAGTACAAGCGGCATCATATTTATGTCCAATGTATAATAACGAAAACTACACCATCAACCTCTCCGATCTAGCAGGCTCTAAAATCTGTTTTCAGAAGGGTGGTTGGCTACTAATAACGAGAAACGAAAAAATATTTTTCTACAATCCATTCACACAAGAGATGGTGAAACTTCCTGACATGCATAGGGGTCATTCAGTTGTATCTTTTTCTTCTTTGCCGACCTCTTTAGATTGTATAGTGTTCGCTATAGATCATAGGATCGAACGGATCTATGTCGATTTAATTAGAAGGGGAGAAGAACATTGGAGTTCTCGTATCTTTGATAATACGAATACTATTAGAAATTGGCACATGTCATTCTTTAATACACTTAGGACTAGGTATTTGGGGAATATCTTCCACACTTAACCTTCTGGAGATAGAAGTATTATTTATATGAATGAGATACACTCATCTTGTTACAGATTCGTTACATAGATAAGCTTAAACAGCAAATTAATAGCTAACAAATAAGAACGAGTTATGCTCCAGTAATGTTGTGCAGTTTCAGTCTTCATCTGACTGACTCACTTGGCTATTCTTCAGGACGACTTTCTGTTGGTTCCTTAACAAGAAGTTGGTATTTGGTGAATATCTTCCACACTTAACTTGTGGAGATAGAAGTATTATTTATATGAATGAGATACACTCATCTTGTCACAGATTCGTTACATAGATAAGCATAAACGGCAAAATAATAGCTAACAAATAAGAACGAGTTATGCTCCAGTAATGTTGTGCAGTTTCAGTCTTCATCTGACTGACTCACTTGGCTATTCTTCATGACGACTTTCTGTTGGTTCCTTAACAAATACCAGAGTTTTTCACTTCGGGGCTTTCTATTGTGTAGATTATCATAGAATTGTGGGAGTTTTTGATGCTAAGGATAACAGTTGGAAAGTTCTTGGGGAATCACCTGAACAATTTTGACATGGCTTCCAGGGCTACTTAGTAGAGTGCGCCGGGGATCTTTTATTAGTGAAGGTTAACGTAAGATATCGCAGCAAGAGTTCGGTTACGATTTTCATACTGAATTTATCTGAGATGGAATGGGTAGAAGTTAAGAGTTTGGGAGAGCATATGTTATTCATTAGCCATAGCTCATGTGTATCGGCAGTTGCTCCAAATAGTTACTTGAAGAACAATATCTATTTTCCTAGATTGTATCTGAACGACGGAGGAATTGTATTCTATTCGCTTGAAACAGGTAGATATCACTCTCATAAGAGCGAGCATTCTACAAAGTATTTATTTGACACCGAAGGCTGGCTTAGAAACTGCACTTGGATTGAACCGAATATGTTGAAGTCCACATCTCAGGAGCTCGACTGGCTCAAGACAGCTTCATAATAAATAACTAAAAGTTTTGATAATTTGTCTCTCCAAGGAATCTGCATTTGTTTTTGATATTTTCCCTTCGATTTATCGTTGACATCCAGTATAGAAGTGATTCACTCATAACTTTACTTATAGTACTTTTAATTCCTTAAAATCGTGTTGCCACTAAATAAATCCCAATTGTGCTAACCTGTATTCCATCCACACGGGCATGCTGATAACCAGTATTGCAGACATATAGGGCATATATCATCTGTCCACTGCCTCACTGATTGGTAATCAGATCCTCGGATCTGCGACCAGCACGATAGTTGTTTTCACAGTAGCATTAATACACGGCAAATACGCAAACCACAGAGGTCAGGTGTTATGGTCATCAGAACTATTTATAATTGCTGATTAACGTCTATGTTTATCTATCGCGTTAGCTTCATTATTGATTTCCTTGACGATCAGATATTCAAATTAGAATTTAAGTAAGAGATTGTTTTACGACAGCAATACTGATATTATGAATTCAGATGCTTATTGCTTACACATCTCTAGAAGCCAGACTACAAATTGAGAAATTAACAATTTTCAAACAATGGCGATGTTTTCATTGTTGAAACTGACCTTTTGTTACTACTTGGATGAATTTAAATAAACTACGGAACAAATGAGCTTATTTCTCTTCCATTTTTTAAAATTGAAAGGAAGAATCCACATTTTTAATCAACCAAAAAATAACAAAAAGAATCCACATTTTAGACTTCGCTCGGGTTTGGTCTACTGGCAACTCATTTAGATGGTGTCCATGTACATGTGCACTAATCTTCAAGATTGATAATATCGGATGTTTTTTGGATATATCTCTCTCCTCTCCTTCCTCCTCTCGAAGAAAAGAAAAAAGAAAAAAACCCTACAAAACAGCGCCGCTCTTGCTCGGATCTAGCAAGAAATTCAGTTCTTGTTGGTTACTTTAGTTGCAGTTTTAGTTCTTTGGTCATCGGATATCTCTGGATGGTCGGAGTGGGTTCAGGTAGCCATGGATGCTCGAGTCTCCATATCTCTGCTTCAATTCCTATATCTCTTCTTCGATTCCATGGATTGAAGAGGTTGTCCCCCTTTCCCTCTATGAATCTCACCTCATTTTAGTATCTGGTGGTGTATTACAGACTACTTCTCACAATCAGTGAAATCCCAAATTAATCTTCATCAATCGAGTTCCATCCATGTAAACATTTAATCTCAACCGAAACCTAACCTCCATCAAACACTTTGTATACACCCATCTCATACAATTTCAGTTCTAAATCAACAAGGGTGTTGGTTTCTGATAAAGACATCCCACTCAATTTCAGTTCTAAATCAACAAAGGTGTTGATTTCTGATATACCCATCTCATACATCTTCAGTTCCTAACCAGTAAAGATGTTGGTTTCTGATGATATCTGGCTTTTCATCATCAGTACTTAATCGGTAAAGGTGCCGGTTTTGATGATATTTGGCTTTCCATCGTCGGTTCTTATTCGGTAAAGGTGCCGGTTTCTGATGATACTCAAAATCAAGGGGGAGGTTTAGCAATGGTTTGTGAAGGTGATGGCAATGGTGGCGGCGCATCTGTGGTAGGCAGCAATTCCGCTAGGTGAAAATTTGGAATTTTAATTAGGGTTTTTATCTGATATCTAGGGCATTCCCCTTATGTCATTTGGACATCTATTTCGGTTTGTAATGGGATTCTGGGCTTTAATGAGGTTGCGTCTGTTGGGTTTCATCTTACAGTTTGTAAGAGTTATTTCTTTTCTTACGTTTTCTCATGTAATCTTTACTCTTTCAAGTTTCAACCGAAAGTTGAAAGTTGTATCTCATTGTAATGATTCGTATTTCTTCTTCAATATATTCTTATTTCACGATCAGAAAAAAAAAAAAAAAAATCTTCAAGATCGGTAAATTCGTTGGTTGCATGCTTAAATAAAAAAGTACAAAAAAAAAAAATTGACAAAAAAAGTTACAAGCGAGGGAAAATAAAGGCGGGGTTACCCACTTCACTAAAGAAAGTATAAAGTAGGTCAAACCAAGCATGCTGGCTAGTGAGCTTTAATTGATCAGCAAAGAAAACAAATTCAAACTCTCTTTGTGAATCTCTTTTTTCTCCTTTTCTCATTTTCTGTCTGATCAGCTCTTTTGGAAAACAAAACAATCAATATAATTTGATACACAATCTCTATTAACAGGCTTCATGTCGGGCGTCAGATCCGAATATATCCATGTGAAGTCATGTTTGTTAGTTTGATTTGCATACGCACTTACCTACGTACAGAGCCGATCCTGTGTGTATTAGGGCCCTGTGCGAACTTAATCGCAGGGCCTTCTTACGTTCAATTTTTTTTTCTCCACGACAATTTCGAATAA
This sequence comes from Papaver somniferum, assembly GCF_003573695.1. NCBI lineage: Eukaryota > Viridiplantae > Streptophyta > Magnoliopsida > Ranunculales > Papaveraceae > Papaver > Papaver somniferum. Next base: position 53,775,710 of record NC_039359.1, read on the forward strand.
CAATAAAATGAAACTAAGACGATTAATATATATATATATATATATATATATATATATATATATAGCTAGCATTACAATAAACATAACAAGTTCTTTATCGTTATAAGCATTGCTTTCATACATATTGTCTAGTTCAACACAAAAAAAGGGTTCAAAAAGAGATTGTCGACTTGTTTTTCTAGTATTTACCGTCCTTATCTTTGTAAATGACTTCAAGTTCTCCCATCTGTGAGTTAGTTAACCAAAATAAATGTACCTGAAAGACATATAAAGACTAAAGTTGTTAGTAAACCAAAAATACAAATGGAAGACTCCAGAAGATCAATATCAAATTGAAATATGACATGCATATATACCATTCAGAAGATCATCAGCGGAAATTTAGCCGTCTTGAATTCACCGCTGCAAAATCATCGATTAATGAATCAATATCAACGTCGTCAAGAAGACTATGCTCAATCGATATCATTGCCAGCCCATTGAGTCTTTCTTGGGCCATGGTAGTACTCAAAAACGATTTCAGGATGTTTAATTTTGAAAAGCTTCTTTCTGCCGATGCCACTGTAACTGGAATTGTTAAGAGTACAATCAAGCAATATAGAAAAATACTTGGCAGCCTTAATTTTCTGAATGATGGCACTTTTGATTTTAGAAGCTAGCAAATCAATCAACTCATTTTGGATCTTAGAACTAAGATAATTATACTGAATTTCATTATTTTTAATTCTTCTCATATGTTCTTTCATTACCGGATCCCACTCGGCAATCATTTCAATCAAACCTAAAAAATTTCCATTACTAATTTCATACACTTTCTCATTTGTTCCACGAAAAGCCAAGTTATGTATGCTAAGATATTTCACAACAGAAATAATTCTCTTCAATACTTGCTTCCAGTGTTCCCTATCTTCATTAATCTGACGTTGAAGGTGCTTATCAATTGTATCATTTATCTTTAGTCTATCACGCAGTTCAAGCCAAACTTTCATTTTAACATTGTGTTCTGTACTATTTTCATGCTTACTAACCATTTGACTAAGATGACCCCAGTCATTATACCCCTCATTTGATAAACCACATATCCGAGAACTATTTTTAAACAGCTTACAACAGAAGCAAAATACTTTATCTAGTTCTTTTGAATACACAAGCCATTTTCTGTCATATTCTTCACCATTAGGTAAAATTCTTGTAAAACAAGTTGAAGAGAAGTATTTTGATCGTTTATCCTTGGGACCTTTCTTTATATTTGGGTATCTAAGAGGGCCTTTTTCCACTAAAAGATCTCTAGAGTTTGTGTCAAGACCACCCCAGTATCTAGGATCATATATATCCACATGTACTCGAGGGGGAGAAAGTGGAGGTTCACATTCAATATCATCTCTACATATATCTTCCCTATCAGAAACATTTTCATTTTCGTTGACAACTATGTTAGGAACTTCTTCATGAACATTCTGAGTGACTTCCAAATCATTGCCTATTTCATCACGGTCCAAATTGGGAACAACATTTTCATTTTCAGTTAGATTTGGAACTATTGTAGGTGGAAGCTTAACAACAAATCTATCCAATGTTCCTCTTTGTGACTCCTTAAAGGCTAGATCTTTTTTCTGTTTTATGCGCTTATCATGACCAGGAGTTTCTTTTCTTAAACTCTTAACCATATTTCAAATAGCAGCAAGTAATGATTTTAATTATTTATTACCCGATTATAGCCGATTAGCCGTAAGCAAAATCAAATAAAAGCAGCAACAATCATAACTCAAGCCATTAACACCTTAGCTTACTGTAAAAAAAACAAAAAAAAAAAGGAAAAACAATTACAAGTTAGAACATTAAGCAATCCTCCAAATTTCAAGTAGCAAAATCCCCCAAATTTCAATTTCAAAATCAACACTAACCCAAATTAAAAATACAACAACAACCCAATTTTCCTAGATCATCTGTGATATATAAGAAGTAAAAATTTAGTTTTATTAGACAAATCAAAACCCTAAATTGAAAAATTAACCTAAAATTGGATAGTTTACTTACATTAAACATGAAGATTTGCTCCCTTTTTTCCATACTAGTAGTCTAGTATAATCACGATTATACCTTAGCTCTTCTATGAGTAAATTTGAGGATTTATGTAAATTCTTGTCAAACAGTATAGATGGGCAATGGACTAGTTAGGACGAAGGGGAAACTGGAAAGAAAGAGAATGTGATAAGGTGATTTTTGCGTCTGTGTTAGAAGAGTAAAGTGTGAGAGTGATATGGGGCTTGGTTATTGGGCTTAAATAAAATCTGAAATACAGCTAATATGTTTTTGTGCCAGAACATTTGTATTAACTTATGGGGAGGGGGGGCATTTGTTTTCTAGATAAAAGGCCCTGGCCAGAGTCGGGCCCTGTGAAGTCGCACACCCTGCACACCCTCGGGCCCGGCTCTGCCTACGTATGAAGATTTACATCCGTACCTGACCACGTTTTTAAGCTGTTTCCCTTCAATTCAAGACTACAAGAGAATGGAGATCGGAATATCTACTAATTCAGTCAAATCAAAATTTAGTTTTTTGAAGAAGAAGAAATCAAAATTTACTTAGTAGGTTAGTATCATAATATATTATTATCATCATCACATATATGTGCTTGCATCTTTTAAGCTATAACCACCAATATTAGATCCTATCAATGTTCATAAATAAATTAGTTTTCTCCTTGTTGAAACTTGAAACTATCATTACCAGCTGCTAAATTTTGGTGGATATGGAAATCATTGATCAACACCACTTGCAACCGTTCGTGAGTATTGCAGGTTTTTTAGCTTTACTATCCTTCTCCTATTGTATTTGGGATTTTATCATAAGGCCATGGAATAGGCGCAGACTATCACCAGCATCCCCGCCTGAAGTTGCAGGTGCTTGGCCTGTAGTAGGTCATCTTCCTCAACTCATAGGATCTACACCTCTATTCAAGATCCTTGCGGGTATGTCTGACAAGTACGGACCTATTTTTATGGTCAGATTTGGCATGTACCCGACCCTAGTTGTGAGCAGTTGGGAGTTGTCTAAGGAATGCTTCAACACCAATGATAGGTTATTCGTTACTCGTCCACCTAGTGCTGCCGGGAAGTACCTCACCAAAGCCATGTTTGGGTTTTCCATGTATGGTCCGTATTGGCGAGAGATCCGTAAAATCACGACAGTTCATTTGCTCTCTCTTAGGCGCCTGGAATTGCTCAAGCACGCCCGTTACTTAGAGATTGATAATTGCAAGAAACGATTATATGAATGTTGGAAGGAACGAAATAATCACATAAAGCAGAGTGGTAAAACAACTATTTCAGTTAAGGTGGACATGAGCCAAGTGTTTGCAGAACTATCCTTGAACGTGGTCTTGAAGATGATTGTAGGAAAGACACTTTTTACTAATAACAATAAAAATAGAGGGGATTACATCAAAGAGGAAGAAGAGGGCCAAAAGCTTCATAAGAGTATCCTAAAATTCTTAGAATTAGCTGGTGTTTCAGTTGCATCTGATGCTCTTCCACTCCTTGGGTGTCTGGACGTGGATGGGCAAACAAAACAAATGAAAAGAGTCTCCAGGGAGATGAACTTGATTGCTTCAAAGTGGCTTGAAGAGCATAAGGAGAAAAAAAGACTTCAGACCGTCCTATCAGGCGAAATAAAATGTGAGAGTAATCATGATGATGTGAATGACTTCATGGACGTGTTGATGTCAGTTCTGGATGAAGAAAAGGATGATCTCTTCTCCGGTTACACTCGAGATACCGTCATCAAAGCAACATGTCTGGTATGTAACTAACTTCTCAATCCTTAATGTTCTTTCTTGTAAATACTTAACATGTTGGGTGAAAAAAAAAATTGCTTGGATTTTACAGCAACTTATAGTAGCTGCATCAGATACTACATCAGTTGCGTTGACGTGGGCTCTCTCACTATTACTCACCGACCCTAATGTCCTAAGAAAGGCTCAGGATGAGCTTGACAAAAAAGTTGGCAAGGAAAGAAACGTAGAAGGTCACGATATAAATGATCTGATCTATCTCCAAGCAATCGTCAAGGAAACACTCCGACTGTACCCGCCTGGCCCACTCTCTGTACCCCATGAGGCTATGGAAGATTGTATTGTTGGTGGGTATAAAGTGAGAGCAGGCACACGCTTATTGGTTAACCTGTGGAAACTGCAGCGTGACCCTCGAGTGTGGTCAAACCCGTCAGAGTTTATGCCGGAGAGGTTTCTTCCCCAGCAGAACGGTGGTTTTGGTGATGAAACAACACACTTTGACTTAAGAGGCCAACATTTTGAGTTTACACCGTTCGGATCCGGAAGAAGGGTATGCCCAGGGATAGACTTTTTCCTCCAGACTATTCACATGGCACTAGCTCGTCTACTACATGCATTCGATTTTGACACAGATGGAGGACTAGTTATAAACTTGGAAGAAGGTCCAGGTCTTACGATGCCAAAGTAACCCCACTTGAAGTTAACCTTACCCCACGTCTGCCTCTCACACTTTACTAGGTTTAATTCCTACTTAGATCATAAGGGTGTGACACCAATACTCGTGGAGTCCGGAATGATTGCAGAACATGGGGTGAAGAACAATTTCATTTTTTTCGAATTATTCACTGAATTGAAAAACAATAGTTAAAGGGTATTTCGCTGCCAGATTCATAAATAAGATTTGAGAAGCTAGCCAATTGGAAAGTTATAGACCTTCTAATAGTAACTTTGTTGTGTTCATATATATTGTGTTCCAAATATCTTGACTCTTGAGTTTGATCCAAACAATAGTTGAGTTAGCAAAAATGGTCATATACGTGCGTGCTTTAGCCGCTGAGATGGTGATTTCTGATATTTCTGCATCTCGGCTGCTGACCAGATCATTCCCTCAACCCAAATAAATTTATATCAGGAATGATAATTTACTTTTTCAATGAACTATTATGTCATTTACAACATTGGAAAGATATACAAACAACAAGAGCAAGCAAAGTTGGGTGTTTTTATTTTATACTGTGTTTTGTTTTTGTTGGCTTGATAAAGCTGTATATCTTTATCTTTTTGTTCACAGTAGGATAGACTTAGGAGGCATATTTTGGAAATGCAGGGACATTAAAATTTCAGGATCCGCGCTGCTAAAATATCAAACAACTATAATTATAGTGAGTCAAACCAAGCAGGCTGTAAGTGTGCCGTAACTTTAATTAATTAACAAAGACAATATAATTTAAGTTTCTAAATCTCTTTGTGACTTTCTCTCAATATGTTAGATCAAATCCTCTTTGAAAAACAGAAAAATCAACATAATTTTAGATATCTCTATCAACATGGTGCATATTATCAGGAGTTAGAACGGAATATAACCATGTGAATTCATGTTAGTGAGTTTGATTTGTACGCACTTCTACGTATGCATATCAGGTCTCAGACCCATATACCAACATGATATTCGTCAATGTTTTATCAAATTTTCTTTACTTCTAACCCTAAAATTTCCTTCCAACCCTAAAAATTTCTCAGAGACAAAGACTCGATATTATTAGGTCTAAAATCATCTTAATGGAGAGTCTTCCAAAAGATATCTTAGAAAACTTCTTTTATCGATCGCCTGCCTTCAGTATCCACTCTACAATGCAAACGGGTATGCCGAACTTGGCGAAAGGCCGTCGGTAGAAGTGTAGGTACGCGAATTAGACCCGTCGCATATCGAAATAAAGAGAAGAAATAGAGATAGGGAATCTCACTAAAAGATCCCAGTCAGAAGACTTGTCAATTCAAATGTCAGAGTTATCTCGTCACCAATCGCCCCTACGAAGTACGAAGGGAGTGAGTGCTGAGGCAAAGTAACCCGCACTAAGTTGAAGTATCCAACAAGATATCAAGGACGAGGTCGTAAGGGACGAAGTAGGATTACTTGGTCGAAAATATAATCCGCGAGATAGATAAATTATGGAGCAAGAAAAGAGACAGGTGTCACGACAGATCCATGTGAGGGTAGCGAAAGAAGGGGAAAAAACTTTATGAAAAATGGTTTGGGCGAAGTATAAAGCATCTCCGCGAGGATGTTGCGAGATAAAGTGAGCTATAACCCATTAAGGATAGAAGGCCTATAAATAGAGGTCCTTAGACAATGTAAAAGGGGCAGATTTTAGTGGAGTGGGAATGCTAAGTCTAGAGTGAGACTAGGGTTTCCTTGTATTGAAGAACTTGTATCTTTGTTACTTTGAATGATTTCATCAATAAAAATCTTTGTGTTTATATTACTTAGTATGAATTAGATCTTGGTTACTATCACTTTGGGTGCACTGCTGGGTTTCCAGTAGTTACATTTTGGCGCTAGAAACAGGGAACTTAGATTGGGGATTCATCCTCATCTAAGAAGTAGAGAGAAATCGAAGTTGTAGGAGAAAGAGAGGTCTTAGTGAGACATCTCATTTGTTACTTTGAGTGATTTCATCAATAAAAATCTTTGTGTTTATATTACTTAGTATGAATTAGATCTTGATTACGATCACTTTGGGTGTACTGCTGGGTTTCCAGTAGTTATAAGAAATAGGTCAAGTCGGAAAGTCAGTCGCGGTATGCTCTTCAGTCAGTTGTCCGAAGACAATCTGAGAACGATTCTCCACAGCTACGTACGTTCTGCATTACAGATCAGTAATCATTAACCACTCACTAACTGTACGGTCATGGGTACGAGCCTATAGAACAGATTAGAGCTGGCAAACGGGCGGGCCGGGGCTGGCTTGTTACGGGTTACACGGGTGCGGGTTAATACGGGCCAAAACCCGCGGGTTGATATTCTTCACGGGTAGTCATTTCTTCAACCCGTGCCCGTAACGGGTAAAGATTGCGGGTTCACGGGTTACCCGGCTTGTTAGATTAAAAATCAAATCAAATTTTAATTAAGTTAATTTAGGACAAATTACAAAGATCAAACACAAGTATTACAATAAGCAAACACAAATCCTTCCAAATCCTTCCCTATAACACCTAACATACATCTAATCAGTCCATTTTCAGCTCAACCCATCGTTTCTTCAATCGCAGCAAGAATTCTATACATTTGAAGGTGAAGTTTTTCTCTTGCTGAGAATCATCCAAATCCAAATGATGGACACCAACTCTTCCCTCAGTTGAGCCAACTTATATACAAAATAAAAAAAAAATAGTTAGTCGGGAAACATAAAAGAATCAGTCACCAACCCCTTTTAGAATTAGTAGATAACTTTACAAGAAATGACACCATTTAGTTACAAAACTAGATAATAAAATTCAGGGTGCAATACCATTTTAGATGTTCAACCCCCGTGATGGCTAGAACTGAGTACTGCCAGTTAAAACATACTACAAAAATGTTGCAGAAGAATCTGTGCATTAGCTCCTTCAAATCACAAGGGATTTTGTTGAGACAATTTTTCAACCACCCTCCAAGCACGAACCTTGCCATTTTAGTCACCAACTCTTACTGCCATCAATAGCTCTCTATTTCTCTCCTTTTTCCAAACAAGAACAATCTCATTTAACCAAATCATCTTCCACTCTTTAAATAAATAAAAACAGAGATGAAAATCAATTTCAATTAGAATATATACTTCAATTAGAATTATCATCAACAACTGCAATTACATCCACAGGACCATATATACTTCAATTAGAATTATCAACAAACAAAGGCATACCTCATTCAACAATACTACTAGTAATTCGATCACACCAGTAACTCATATTTTTGCAATTTGTCGTAGGTCATAATTAAGGCGGAAAAAATTAAATAAAAAAGGAATGCAAACGGGAAGGATGATCTACTGACCATTGAAAGTGTTGTGGATCCATCACCTTCTTTGACCTGCAGAAGTATGTAAAGAATTTCAACTCAATCTCAATGCATAAGAAACTATTAATAAACCAAACAAATGAAGAATGCCAATTAACCATCTCATAAAATTGTGAGGAATTTTCTAGTTACGTCTTTTATTTATAATTCTTCGTAAACTAATGATGTCAATAAAGTTCATCAAACTCGTACCTTTTCAGCCTCTTCTCGTGCTTAGATGCTAAGATGATCAATAATCAAAGATTGCAGAATCGGTGGCTAATTCACTATGTTTTCAGAAAGAGAAATCAGATAAGCAAACATAATTTGGATTTGAGGGTTTACCGTCTTCCTTGAGGATAAACAAGAACATCAATTTCTTTGTCTGGCCACCACCAATCCATATTGTCTTACATTTACTTCTGTTAATGGTCCGTCTAACCAATGAGTAAAACAGAAACTGTGCAATAATGCATAAAACAATCAATCAATCTAATGATTTACTAAAATTGCAAAAATATGAGTTACTAAGGCATACCTCATTCAACAATATATACTTCAATTAGAATTATCATCAACAACTGCAATTACATCCACAGGACCATATATACTTCAATTAGAATTATCAACAAACAAAGGCATACCTCATTCAACAATACTACTAGTAATTCGATCACACCAGGCATATTACTAATACTAACTCACTTCAGTTCTGCGCTAATAACTGCAGTTCAACCTAACAACATGCACATCCAAGTATCAGTTCAACATATATACAATATCTTAAATACTCATCTCAAATCCTGGTTCATCAACAACCACATAGTCTCGACAACATACATAAATAACTTTACTAATTCGATTGAGAAGAATAATTACCTCAAACCAATCCAACTCAAGCAATTGAATTAGATTCTTCTTACTCTGACCTGACTCAGAATTCATCTCAAGATCACCACCATCTACCAAAACCAACTCTACCCTTCTTCTGTCTCGATCTGAGTCTCATAATCAGCAACCCTCAGAAACTCTAATTTATAAATTGGAGAAGAACATGAGGAACCCTAAATCTGCAATTTCTTAATCAATTTTTCAGGATAACTCCACCATTTACATCAAATACCAATCAAAAACAAACTCATCTTCTAACTTCTTCTTATTCACCTTTAATTGAATTCTCGATCAATTACAGAAAACCCTAACTATTGATTCTTCAATGATTCGTCACTGAATCAACTTCAAAGCTTAAATTAAAAAACTACTCATGAATCTTCAACAACAATAACTTCATAATTTATCTTCTAAATCTTCATAACATCATCCAACTCTATAAACTCTAATTCATATCTTCACTGATTTAATATTTCCTCTTCTCTCCTTGTTCAGCCAAGAACAACACCACCTCCAGCAACAACCCATGACTCTTGTCTAATTATCCCAACCTCACCACCTCAGAGCCCTCACAAGAATTCACCAGAGGTGAAAAACAGAAAGAAGAGAAGAAGAAAGAAACGAGAAGAAGAAGAAAATATAAATGAGAGTTTATCCTCTCGGTCGATTAATCCAGTGAAGGAGAGGCGACACGTATGAAGTGCGGGTTCACGGGTTAAACCGTGGTTTCACGGTCCGGGCCGGGTTAACCCGTTTCTCGACGGGTCACCATTTCTCCAACCCTAACCCGGCTTGTTTAGAAACCAGCCAGTCCGGGTTCGGGTTTTCACGGTCCGGGCACGGGTTAACCCGCGGGTTTCGGCTTGTTTGCCAGCTCTAGAACAGATCCTATTCAAATAAGGTCGTTCTTTTGGAGAAACGCAGCTACAGGGTTATATGGGGTCATCGAATTCGCAAATACTGTGAAATTAGCCCTGTCATAAAGAGTTTAATTACAACTTTTTTAAAATTACCATTTGTATATTCTTCATTCTTAATAATAAAATCCCCTCTTCCAATAAAAAAATAAAATAAAAAAATGCAGCTACAAAAACTTGGCAAGAAAATGCAGCTGCAGAAAACTTGGCAGAAAAAATACTCCCTCCGTCCTCTCTATATATATAAGCGGAGTTGTAAAAAATTGTAGTCTCATTAGATAGGCGGACTTTCAATTTCAAGATGGGTTTTTCCATATATTATCCTTATTTATCATAGGTAGTTTGAACTATAATTAAATTTTGTTTCTAATGTTGGAAATTGTATAAAGGATAAAACAGGAAAGAGGATGGAAATGTAGGAAATCAATAAAATTTCTTATTCTAAGAGAAATTCACTTTTCCGCCTATATATTAGGGACGAAGGGAGTAGTTGAAAAGAGCATGGGATAAAACTGATATGTTACCATGTGATTTTAAAATAATTGAACTCTATAATGTGATAAATCTTGCTTGGTAAATATGGACAAAACAATGAATGAATGCTTGAACATGCATTGTTTGAACCTTTTTGTTATAATGGGATGTTACATTTCAAGGAGTCTAGTCGAAGTGATTGTGTACATGATTTATTTAACCTACAGCTGAAAAACAAGACATTTTGTACATATGGATGGACAATTGCACTCATATTTCAATTTCTTTTCTTTGCATCTAAATTGAAATTTACCGTACAATAAGACGTGGATCCCTGTGTCGTTACAATTTATTTAGGGTTAACAACAGGAACAGGTGCAATTGGACCAACTTTTTAACGTATATTTACGAGAAGTCCTTTTCTGGCCCTCTCTTGTCCTAGGAGATTTTCCTCCTCCACTAGTCGATTTGTTTTGGATAACTTCATCTGTTTTGATGTTGGTAGGGATGGCAGGCCTATATCTACATATTCAGAAAAATCAAAATTAGCTAATGAGTCTCCATCCTATCAATCTTCTGAAGTAAATTATTGTTTTTCTCCCTAATAAAGTTCGCAACACCAGCAGATAAATTTGATGGATATGTGAATCATCGATCAAAACTACTTCCAGTTGTTAGAAAAAATTGCAGGTTTATTAGCTTTACTATCCTTCTTCTACTGTATATGGGTCTTTATTAAACGGCCAAGGGACATCAAAATAAACTTCCAAGAGTGCAGGCTAACACCAGCAACGCCACCTGAAGTAGAAGGTGCGTGGCCAATATTAGGCCACCTTGTTCAGCTAGTAGGATGTACACCTCTGTTTAAGATCCTTGCCGACATGTCTGACAAGTACGGACCTATTTTCATCGTCAGATTTGGTATGCATCAGACCCTGGTTGTGAGCAGTTGGGAGATATCTAAAGAATGCTTCACTACCAACGATAGGGTATTTGCTAGCCGTCCACTTAGTGCAGCTGGGAAGTACCTAGCGGAAGCCATGTTTGGATTTTCCCCATATGGTCCTTATTGGCGGGAGATCCGTAAGATCGCAACACTTCAGTTACTCTCTCATAAACGCCTCGAGTTGCTTCAGCCTAACCGTTACTTAGAGATAAACAATTGCATGACAAGATTATATGATTGCTGGATGGAACACCGTAAACAGATAAAGCAGAATGGCACAACAAGCTTAACTATTTCCGTTAAGGTCGATATGAGCCAAGTTTTTGCAGAACTATCCTTGAACGTGGTGTTGAAAACTATTGTAGGAAAGACCCTTTTTCTTAAGAACAACAAGGAAGATCACCACAAGGAGGAAGAAGATGGCCAAAAGCTCCACAAGTCTGTCCTAAAATTCTTCAAACTGGCAGGAGTATCAGTTGCATCTGATGCTCTTCCATTTCTTGGGTGGCTTGATGTGGATGGGCAAAAGAAACAAATGAAGAGAGTCTCCAAGGAGATGAACTTGATAGTTTCAAAGTGGCTTGAAGAGCATCAAGAGAAAAAACGACTTCAAACAATAGGATCCGATGGAACAGAAAGAGAGGCTAATGATGATAACAATCATGACTTCATGGACGTGTTGATGTCAGTTCTCGATGAAGAAAAGGATGACCTGTTCTTCGGTTACGCTCGAGATACCGTCATCAAAGGCACATGTCTGGTATGTATATATAATCATTATAGCAAATTGTAATATGCTTCTTTTGTGGAGTGGTAAAATTCTCTGGGAATTTGCAGAACCTTATACTAGCTGCATCTGATACTACGTCAGTTACGTTGACATGGGCTCTCTCGCGGGTACTCACCAATCCTAGTGTCTTAAAAAAGGCTCAGGATGAGCTCGACACCGAAGTTGGCAAGGAAAGAAACGTACAGGGACAGGATATCGATGATCTCGTCTACCTCCAAGCAATCGTCAAGGAAACTCTCCGATTATACCCTCCTGGCCCACTCTCTGTACCACATGAGGCTACAGAAGACTATATTGTTGGTGGGTATGAAGTGAAAGCAGGTACGCGGTTGTTGGTTAACCTGTGGAAACTGCAGCGTGACCCTCGAGTGTGGTCAAACCCTTTAGAGTTCAAGCCAGAGAGATTTCTTCCACATCCCGCTGGTGGGTTTGGTGGTGAAACGGGATACATAGAATTCAGGGGTCAGCATTACGAGTACACACCATTTGGATTTGGAAGAAGGATATGCCCGGGGATAGACTTTGGCCTCCAGACACTTCACATGGCACTGGCTCGTCTGCTACATGCATTCGATTTCGACACAGACGGAGGACTTGTAATAGACATGGCAGAAGGTCCAGGTTTAACCATGCCAAAAGTAACCCCACTTGAAGTTCACCTTATTCCACGTCTGCTGGCCACACTTTACTAGACTCAGCCATCAGTAGTAGTGATAAAAAAAAAACAAATCCATAAATAAGGGTGTTCTGTACGGAGATAAAAAAAGAAAAAAGACAAGTTTAAGGGTGTTCTGTTATGCGTGCTAGAGCTGGCAAACGGGCGGGCCGGGGCTTGCCCGTTGCGGGTTTCACGGATTCGGGTTAATACGGGTTGAAACCCGCGGGTTGAAATTCTTCACGGGTTGTTATTTCTTCAACCCGTGCCCGTAACGGGTTTAACCCGCGGGTTCACGGGTTAGCCCGCCCGTTTCAGAAATAAGTTAAGACACCGCAGTGACCGCACGTGGTGGAGTTCGGAGAAAACAAAAGCAAGAGTAATGAGGATAACTCTTATTTTCTTTTCTATTTCTTCTCTATTCTTCTTTTCCTCTTTCTTCTCGTTTCTTCCTTCTTTTCTTCTGCTGATTTGAGAGACGACTGTGATGTTTGATTTGAGAGTATCGATTGAGGAATTTGTATAATCAAAGAAGTCGTGTTGATGTGTACGATGAGGTAGGTGGTGTTGTTGAATATATTTGAACTCTGGAAGAAGAAGAAAGAAATCAGTTAATTAGGGTTACAGAATTGATTATGAGATTGAGTATAGAACTGTTGATGGACGAAGAATTATGGGTCTTTTACTTAATTAACGTTTTGAAGTTTTGAAGATGATCTGGTAGTGAATCGGGGAATTTGGGTTATGGTTCCGGGAAGATGAAATTCATTTAGGATTTGTGTAAAGCTGGGGATAAAGTCGAGTAGTAGATGAGGGGTTTTCATTACTGGGAATTAAGAAGTGGAATTGATAGTTGATTTTCAGATTCGTGGAAGGTATGGAGAAGATAGGGTTTCTGTGATGAAATTGAGAATTAGGAATTCATGTAAAAGCTCAAGGAAGGATTTAAAGATGAAATTGATGTTTTAGGAGGGTGATTACTTCTTACTGTAAATTGGAGGAGTCTGCTCATGCTACAAAATCAGTAAGTTGATATAAAATTAATTCCTTGTTGTTTCTTAATTTAGTTCTGTGATGGATTTATAAAAAAAATGTGGAAATTAGACTATTTATTCTTTTCAATTTTAATGAATTCTTTTTTGGAGAATCAGAACTGTTCACGGATGTATTTGATTGTTATCAGTAGAAATATTCAATAAGATATTGATTTTGTTAGCTCCGATCGAGTTTGATCGAGATTTTCTGATAAAATATGAAATTGGACCAACAACAAATTGATTGATTTTCTGGGTTGTAGAAATTGATTAAGAAAATGATTTTCATTTAAGTTGATTCAATTTTTATGTCTTTTAAATGATGTCTCTGGGGTGCATACTCATGGTGTATCATAGTTTTGATAGTAGAGATTAATGGAGTTGAAGAATGGTTTTACTAAACTTTGACAGAGATATGAGATAGTGCACGGAGATAGAGAAAGAGAATAGTCTTCACGGGTTGTACCCGCGGGTTCACGGGACGGGACGGGTTAACCCGTGTACTCACAAGCCGACATTTCTCCAACCCGAACCCGGCTTGTTTTGAAACAAGCCGAGCCGGGTTCGAGTTTTCACGGGCCGTGCACGGGTTAACCCGCGGGTTTTGGCTTGTTTGCCAGCTCTAATCCGTGCGTAGATCCATAAATAAGATTTGTCAATTGCTAGTTGAGAGCCATTGGGTACTCTCTAAACTATACAAGTTGTGTTTCACATTTATTGTACCAAATATCTTGAATATGGTCCAAAAAATTGACAACTTAGTGAAAATGTTCATGTGGTTGAGTGGTTTTGCCGCTTAGAGAGTGTGAATCAGTAAGTATCGTACTAACATTCACCATAGCTCAAACAAATATGATGAGGTAAAATGCATAATGCAGGATAGACTTGTTATTAGCAAAGGCCATTGCCTTAGTTGTCCTTGCCTGCTCAAACACTACAAATGCATTATACATCGATGGCCAACAAAATAAAATTCATAGTCGGGTGTCATATATCCGCAGTAAGCTTCGCCAATTTCACTACAAAAAAGTAGGCTGGCGCACTAATGATAAACTTCTACATTTCTCTCATAGTCCAAAGAGAAAAAGAGAGAATCTAGCAAAAATTAACTAAAATTACATGTTGTATGTAATTTCCTGGAATCTTCTCGAATTTCATGTACTGATTTTCCTTGTGTAACATAAAGTTGCATAAGCAGTTTATTAGCAGTTTGGTGCGCATAAGCATTCTTGATTTGTTTGAGGCCCTTTAGGATGAATTTTTCTGTTAACTGGATGTAGCGTCTCATCAATTTTAGAGAAACATATCAACATTTCACCCCTGAGTTTATGAATCTGCTCCGCTACTGAACTACATTACGTATATATATACTTTATCCGCACCATTGCTTTTGATACTACTTATACTAGTATCTCGCCCGTGCGTTGCACGGGATCAGGTTTGATGTAATCTTTGTTACACACCAATTTAACATATTATGTTGAATGAAAACTTCAAAAGATAAATCAAGGTTACTCCAAAAGTATATTTCTATTTGGTATCAGATTTTGCGCATAAATTATAAATTAGTATTATTCAGCATTGATGTGAGTTGAGTATACTGTTCCACCAATAAGGTAACAAATGTTACGTACATTGCATACTGCGTTTTTCTAAAGTGTCAAAGATTCATTAGCCTGAATGGGTCAACAAAAAGCAATGAAATAAGTGAAAGACCTTTGTATATCTACTTAGTAAGAACAACTTAAATGTATGGATAACTTTGGGTATATCCTATTAGCACGACTTAATTTGTTTTCTCAATTAAAATTCTCAATCCATTTCGGCTCCTCGTATCGAGATCGTGACATAGAGTTGTCCATGTAAGAAAACTGAATTTGGAAGATAGATTCCCACCTTGTAGATGCTTTTACCTTGACTCTTGTTTACCGTCATCAAAAATCATATCTTAATAGGAAACTGCGATATCCTCAAGATAAGAAAAAAAAAAAGAATGTGTTTTTTTGGTTGTATTACTATTCTTGGAATGGTAGCACTTTTACCAATAGGTGATGTCCGTTATACTCAGAACTTGAATAACTCTTGTGCATATCCGGATAATAATCATCCAAACAAAGCTGCTCCAATCAACTTGATGGGGAAAACTTTAAATCTGCATACCGCATGAAGTATGAATGAGAAAATCCACAGCTAAACCATATAACCACAAAAAAAATATATAAACTAAAAGACATCACCTAAAGTGTGGCAATACCATCCATGCATACTCCATTATATATCCCAGCATAAAAGCAAAAGAAGATTAAATAGGAACAATTGCTATATATACTACCTTGATATACATCAAGCTCACAAATTTCCTTTTTAAAACTTCATTATGGATAGAGATCTTCATAAGGGTCGTTACCTATAAAAAAAGGGAAATGTCACAATCGAACTTAAAAGAATTACATAAATATATAAGAAAGCATTGAATGTCCCATTACCCCTAAATTTAATGATCTATTTTGTCCCCTTCTAGCAACGGCGCCACATGGTAGAAAGTAACTTGCCACAGCCCGTGTCTAACAATTAAAGTATAATCTGTCTAGGCCTCAATTGTCTAAGGGAGTCTAAAACTCTTCGTGGTCGATATAAGTGAATGACCAAACTGATCTAATGAAAATTATGAAAAATTTAGTAACTACAATGGTTAAATAAATAACGTAAGGCATTCATCACTAACAACATATGAATATATGGGGGGAGCACATGTTCACGTTAAAAAAATTAAACTGCTATATATGTAGTTGCAGAAGCATGATACTTACAAATTAACGTCATTTTACTATTAAGATTAGCCGAGTTAAGGTGGGATTCGATCACTTAATTACGAAAATTCAGCTTCATTTATCAAAGTTGATTGTGTTTGAGAAAATGAGTTATTTAATAAATGATTTTTTGGTCTTGGTGTGGTTTGATCTCATGACCTAAGGGTCTAAGGATACTCACTCATTTTTGAGTGAATGAAATGGAACCTTTAGTCCCACATTGTGGAAAACTAAAGAGGTGCTCCACTATATTACCATGTTCTTATGGATATGTTGTAAAACAATGTGGGTGGAGCGGGTTGCGCGAAAAATACATGTTTCGATCCATGCCCATGCGCGTGTACCAAACACCAAGTCCGTGTCTACTTGAAATTATTTTTTGCAAGTTTTTAACTTGATAAATAATTTATTTAAGAGGTGTATTTATGGGAAAAAAAATATTTGTGTTTAATTGTTTTACAAGAAACAAAACTCGTTTTATAAGAAAAAACCTAAACCTAACTTGATTTGCAAGTTAATTTTCTTATAAATACAACTCGAAAATCTTTTTTCAAAACACACAAGAAGCGACCATCTCTAGGTCTACTTTTCTTCATCTTCTTGCTTTTATTTTCGTGCGGCGTTTTACTTCCATTCCCGTTGCTGAGTTTAAGAGTGGGTAACTTGTATTGTGCTAATACAAGTTATATCGGGCAGTCTTATCCTGGACACATCTTCGCACGTTGGAGTTTAGCATTACTTTAGAGTATACCCGCGAACTAATGTGTTAAGGACAACTTGTTGAACCTGTGATTCATCCCTCATCAATTTGTTCGTGGTAGAGTTGTTTGATACGGTTCTTTATATTTATTGTTTGATACATCTGACGTTTCTTCTATTGTTGCAAGACTTCAACAATCTTAACACATTATTATTCCTTGTAACAAGCGGTGTAATTTTCTGGCGAAAAATCATATCATGAATGCTTTGGAAGATACGATGTATGATTTTTACAATGCTAAAGAAAATTTCAGTGCTTATGATTTGTGGACTGCGTTAGAAGCAAAGTATCAAGAGGAGACTGCAGGGAGCAAGAAATTTCTGGTGGCTAAGTTTATGGACTTCAAGATGACGAATGATAAGCCTGTTGTTGGTCAATTCCTCGAATTTCAACAAATTATTAATGAGATTCTTGCTGAAGGTATGGTCATTGATGAGACGTTTCAAGTATCTGCGGTAATTGAGAAGTTACCAACTTCCTGGTCTGAGTACAAGAAAAAGCTAAGACATGAAACTGGCGAGATCAACATGGTTGAATTAGGGAAGAAGATTCAAGTGGAAGAGTTGTTGTGCTCCAAAGATAAGAACGTGTCTTCTGCAAGGGACATGAGTAATAAAGCTCATATGACTGAACATGGATCTTCCAAAGCTGGAAAAGGTGAGAGTAACAATCGTAACTCTAAGCGTGGTCCTCCCAAGAAAGGTATGTTTCGAAAACCAGAGTCTAGCATTATTAAAATTAAGGGTGCTTGTTATGCGTGTGGAGTTACTGGCCATATGGCAGTTCACTGTAGACATCATAAGGACAAGAAGGATAATGCTAACTTGGTTGAAAAGAACAAGGATGAGTTTTCTGCTGTAGTGTCTGAAGTTAATTTGGTGACCAATGTGATGGATTGGTGGGTAGACTCTTGAGCTACCAAGCATGTTTGTGGGAACAAAGACCTGTTCACCTCCTACCAGAGGGTAGGGGAAGTCGAGAAACTCTATATGGGTAACTCATCTGCATCAAAGGTTGCAGGAAAAGGAAAGGTCGGTCTGAAGCTCACATATGGCAAGACTCTCACATTGATTGAAGTTCTTCATGTTCCAGACATCTGCAAAAATCTTGTTTCTTGTTCTGTTTTAGATGATAAGGGTTTTAAAGTTTCAATTGAGTCTGGAAAACTTATAGTAACTAAGGGCAATGATTATGTGGGTAAGGGTTATAAGACTGGGGGTCTTTACAAACTTAATGTAACCTGTCCTGAAATGAAATTGAATGATTCTTCTGCTTACATGTGTGTGTCATCGAATGTTTGGCATGGTAGACTTGGTCATGTAAATTACAAATCAATGCATAAACTGGCTAGCGTAGGCTGCATACCCAAATTCACTTTAGATAAAAGTCATAAGTGTGAGATTTGCGTATAATCTAAGCATGCTAAGAAATCATTCAGGAAGAATGTCCAGAGAAACACTAAACCCTTAGAATTGATTCATTCAGACGTAGTTGACATGAATTCAGTTCAAACTAGAGGTGGTAAGAAATGGTTTGTCACTTTTATAGATTGCACGAGGTATTGTCAGGTTTATTTGCTTAGAGGGAAGGACGATGCCTTAGAAGCCTTTAAGATATATAAACGTGAAGTTGAAAACCAATTGAATGCTACCATTAAAACTTTTAGGTCTGACCGTGGTGGTGAGTATCTAATTCCTATTGGAGATTTCTGTGAAGAACATGGCATAATACATGAAACTACAGCCTCTTATTCACCTCAATCCAATGGTGTAGCTGAAC
>NC_039359.1:53794604-53794735 GCF_003573695.1 Papaver somniferum
AAAAATCTTGTTTCTTGTTCTGTTTTAGATGATAAGGGTTTTAAAGTTTCAATTGAGTCTGGAAAACTTATAGTAACTAAGGGCAATGATTATGTGGGTAAGGGTTATAAGACTGGGGGTCTTTACAAACT
>NC_039359.1:53794745-53795672 GCF_003573695.1 Papaver somniferum
ACGAGGTATTGTCAGGTTTATTTGCTTAGAGGGAAGGACGATGCCTTAGAAGCCTTTAAGATATATAAACGTGAAGTTGAAAACCAATTGAATGCTACCATTAAAACTTTTAGGTCTGACCGTGGTGGTGAGTATCTAATTCCTATTGGAGATTTCTGTGAAGAACATGGCATAATACATGAAACTACAGCCTCTTATTCACCTCAATCCAATGGTGTAGCTGAACTTAAGAACCATATCCTTAAGGATATGATGAATGCCATGTTGATTAGTTCAGGATTACCTTCGAATTTGTGGGGGGAGGCTATCCTCTCATCCAATTACATCCTGAACAAAGTACCCTTTAAAGGATAAGATAAAACTACATATGAGTTATGGAAAAATACATGTTTCGACCCATGCCCATGCGCGTGCGCCAAGCACCAAGTCCGTGTCTACTTGAAATTATTTTTTGCAAGTTTTTAACTTGATAAATAATTTATTTAAGAGGTGTATTTATGGAAAAAAAAATATTTGTATTTAATTGTTTTACAAGAAACAAAACTCGTTTTATAAGAAAAAACCTAAACCTAACTTGATTTGCAAGTTAATTTTCCTATAAATACAACATGAAAATCTTTTTTCAAAACACACAAGAAGCGACCATCTCTAGGTCTACTTTTCTTCATCTTCTTTCTTTTATTTTCGTGCGGCGTTTTACTTCCATTCCCATTGCTGAGTTTAAGAGTGGGTAACTTGTATTGTGCTAGTACAAGTTATATCGGGCAGTCTTATCCTGGACACATCTTCGCACGTTGGAGTTTAGCATTACTTTAGAGTATACCCGCGAACTAATGTGTTAAGGACAGCTTGTTGAACCTGTGATTCATCCCTCATCAATTTGTTCGTGGTAGAGTTGTTTGATACGGTTCTTTATATTTATTGTTT
>NC_039359.1:53795682-53795855 GCF_003573695.1 Papaver somniferum
GGAGACTGCAGGGAGCAAGAAATTTCTGGTGGCTAAGTTTATGGACTTCAAGATGACGAATGATAAGCCTGTTGTTGGTCAATTCCTCGAATTTCAACAAATTATTAATGAGATTCTTGCTGAAGGTATGGTCATTGATGAGACGTTTCAAGTATCTGCGGTAATTGAGAAGT
>NC_039359.1:53795865-53810436 GCF_003573695.1 Papaver somniferum
TACAAGTTATATCGGGCAGTCTTATCCTGGACACATCTTCGCACGTTGGAGTTTAGCATTACTTTAGAGTATACCCGCGAACTAATGTGTTAAGGACAGCTTGTTGAACCTGTGATTCATCCCTCATCAATTTGTTCGTGGTAGAGTTGTTTGATACGGTTCTTTATATTTATTGTTTCATACATCTGACGTTTCTTCTATTGTTGCAAGACTTCAACAATCTTAACACATTATTATTCCTTGTAAAAATGGGAAAAAACGACGTTGAAAGACCACAAAAGTTTAATGGAAAGGATTTCAAGAGATGGCAATCCAAGATGTTGTTTTATCTAAGCCATCATGAACTGGATTATGCACTTGTTCCACATGATGAATTGATGAATGTTGAAGCTTTAACTGAGGAGGTGATCGAGTATAACAAGCGGTGTAATTTTCTGGCGAAAAATCATATCATGAATGCTTTGGAAGATACGATGTATGATTTTTACAATGCTAAAGAAAATTTCAGTGCTTATGATTTGTGGACTGCGTTAGAAGCAAAGTATCAAGCGGAGACTGCAGGGAGCAAGAAATTTCTGGTGGCTAAGTTTATGGACTTCAAGATGACGAATGATAAGCCTGTTGTTGGTCAATTCCTCGAATTTCAACAAATTATTAATGAGATTCTTGCTGAAGGTATGGTCATTGATGAGACGTTTCAAGTATCTGCGGTAATTGAGAAGTTACCAACTTCCTGGTCTGAGTACAAGAAAAAGCTAAGACATGAAACTGGCGAGATCAACATGGTTGAATTAGGGAAGAAGATTCAAGTGGAAGAGTTGTTGTGCTCCAAAGATAAGAACGTGTCTTCTGCAAGGGACATGAGTAATAAAGCTCATATGACTGAACATGGATCTTCCAAAGCATGAAAAGGTGAGAGTAACAATCTTAACTCTAAGCGTGGTCCTCCCAAGAAAGGTATGTTTCGAAAACCAGAGTCTAGCATTATTAAATTAAGGGTGCTTGTTATGCGTGTGGAGTTACTGGCCATATGGAAGTTTATTGTAGACATCATAAGGACAAGAAGGATAATGCTAACTTGGTTGAAAAGAACAAGGATGAGTTTTCTATTGTAGTGTCTGAAGTTAATTTGGTGACCAATGTGATGGACTGGTGGGTAGACTCTTGAGCTACCAAGCATGTTTGTGGGAACAGAGACCTGTTCACCTCCTACCAGAGGGTAGGGGAAGTCGAGAAACTCTATATGAGTAACTCATCTGCATCAGAGGTTGCAGGAAAAGGAAAGGTCGGTTTGAAGCTCACATCTGGCAAGACTCTCACATTGAATGAAGTTCTTCATGTTCTAGACATCTGCAAAAATCTTGTTTCTTGTTCTGTTTTAGATGATAAGGGTTTTAAAGTTTCAATTGAGTCTGGAAAACTTATAGTAACTAAGGGCAATGATTATGTGGGTAAGGGTTATAAGACTGGGGGTCTTTACAAACTTAATGTAACCTGTCCTGAAGTGAAATTGAATGATTCTTCTGCTTACATGTGTGTGTCATCGAATGTTTGGCATGGTAGACTTGG
This sequence comes from Papaver somniferum, assembly GCF_003573695.1. Taxonomy (NCBI): domain Eukaryota; kingdom Viridiplantae; phylum Streptophyta; class Magnoliopsida; order Ranunculales; family Papaveraceae; genus Papaver; species Papaver somniferum. Next base: position 53,797,435 of record NC_039359.1, read on the forward strand.
TCATGTAAATTACAAATCAATGCATAAACTGGCTAGCGTAGGCTGCATACCCAAATTCACTTTAGATAAAAGTCATAAGTGTGAGATTTGCGTAGAATCTAAGCATGCTAAGAAATCATTCAGGAAGAATGTCCAGAGAAACACTAAACCCTTAGAATTGATTCATTCAGACGTAGTTGACATGAAGTCAGTTCAAACTAGAGGTGGTAAGAAATGGTTTGTCACTTTTATAGATTGTACGAGGTATTGTCAGGTTTATTTGCTTAGAAGGAAAGGACGATGCCTTAAAAGCCTTTAAGATATATAAACGTGAAGTTGAAAACCAATTGAATGCTACCATTAAAACTTTTAGGTCTGACCGTGGTGGTGAGTATCTAATTCCTATTGGAGATTTCTGTGAAGAACATGGCATAATACATGAAACTACAGCCTCTTATTCACCTCAATCCAATGGTGTAGCTGAACGTAAGAACCATACCCTTAAGGATATGATGAATGCCATGTTGATTAGTTCAGGATTACCTTCGAATTTGTGGGGGGAGGCTATCCTCTCATCCAATTACATCCTGAACAAAGTACCCTTTAAAGGATCAGATAAAACTACATATGAGTTATGGAAAAATACATGTTTCGACCCATGCCCATGCGCGTGTGCCAAGCACCAAGTCCGTGTCTACTTGAAATTATTTTTTGCAAGTTTTTAACTTGATAAATAATTTATTTAAGAGGTGTATTTATGGAAAAAAAAATATTTGTGTTTAATTGTTTTACAAGAAACAAAACTCGTTTTATAAGAAAAAACCTAAACCTAACTTGATTTGCAAGTTAATTTTCATATAAATACAACTTGAAAATCTTTTTTCAAAACACACAAGAAGAGACCATCTCTAGGTCTACTTTTCTTCATCTTCTTGCTTTTATTTTCGTGCGGCGTTTTACTTCCATTCCCGTTGCTGAGTTTAAGAGTGGGTAACTTGTATTGTGCTAATACAAGTTATATCGGGCAGTCTTATCCTGGACACATCTTCGCACGTTGGAGTTTAGCATTACTTTAGAGTATACCCGCGAACTAATGTGTTAAGGACAGCTTGTTGAACCTGTGATTCATCCCTCATCAATTTGTTCGTGGTAGAGTTGTTTGATACGGTTCTTTATATTTATTGTTTGATACATCTGACGTTTCTTCTATTGTTGCAAGACTTAAACAATCTTAACACATTATTATTCCTTGTAACAATGGGAAAAAACGACGTTGAAAGACCACAAAAGTTTAATGGAAAGGATTTCAAGAGATGGCAATCGAAGATGTTGTTTTATCTAAGCCATCATGAACTGGATTATGCACTTGTTCCACATGATGAATTGATGAATGTTGAAGCTTTAACTGAGGAGGTGATCAAGTATAACAAGCGGTGTAATTTTCTGGCGAAAAATCATATCATGAATGCTTTGGAAGATACGATGTATGATTTTTACAATGCTAAAGAAAATTTCAGTGCTTAAGATTTGTGGACTGCGTTAGAAGCAAAGTATCAAGCGGAGACTGCAGGGAGCAAGAAATTTCTGGTGGCTAAGTTTATGGACTTCAAGATGACGAATGATAAGCCTGTTGTTGGTTAATTCCTCGAATTTCAACAAATTATTAATGAGATTCTTGCTGAAGGTATGGTCATTGATGAGACGTTTCAAGTATCTGCGGTAATTGAGAAGTTACCAACTTCCTGGTCTGAGTACAAGAAAAAGCTAAGACATGAAACTGGCGAGATCAACATGGTTGAATTAGGGAAGAAGATTCAAGTGGAAGAGTTGTTGTGCTCCAAAGATAAGAACGTGTCTTCTGCAAGGGACATGAGTAATAAAGCTCATATGACTGAACATGGATCTTCCAAAGCAGTAAAAGGTGAGAGTAACAATCTTAACTCTAAGCGTGGTCCTCCCAAGAAAGGTATGTTTCGAAAACCAGAGTCTAGCATTAATAAAATTAAGGGTGCTTGTTATGCGTGTGGAGTTACTGGCCATATGGAAGTTCACTGTAGACATCATAAGGACAAGAAGGATAATGCTAACTTGGTTGAAAAGAACAAGGATGAGTTTTCTGCTGTAGTATCTGAAGTTAATTTGGTGACCAATGTGATGGACTGGTGGGTAGACTCTTGAGCTACCAAGCATGTTTGTGGGAACAGAGACCTGTTCACCTCCTACCAGAGGGTAGGGGAAGTCGAGAATTCTATATGGGTAACTCATCTGCATCAGAGGTTGCAGGAAAAGGAAAGGTCGGTCTGAAGCTCACATCTGGCAAGACTCTCACATTGAATGAAGTTCTTCATGTTCTAGACATCTGCAAAAATCTTGTTTCTTGTTCTGTTTTAGATGATAAGGGTTTTAAAGTTTCAATTGAGTCTGGAAAACTTATAGTAACTAAGGGAAATGATTATGTGGGTAAGGGTTATAAGACTGGGGGTCTTTACAAACTTAATGTAACCTGTCCTGAAGTGAAATTGAATGATTCTTCTGCTTACATGTGTGTGTCATCGAATGTTTGGCATGGTAGACTTGGTCATGTAAATTACAAATCAATGCATAAACTGGCTAGCGTAGGCTGCATACCCAAATTCACTTTAGATAAAAGTCATAAGTGTGAGATTTGCGTAGAATCTAATCATGCTAAGAAATCATTCAGGAAGAATGTCCAGAGAAACACTAAACCCTTAGAATTGATTCATTCAGACGTAGTTGACATGAAGTCAGTTCAAACTAGAGGTGGTAAGAAATGGTTTGTCACTTTTATAGATTGTACGAGGTATTGTCAGGTTTATTTGCTTAGAGGGAAGGACGATGCCTTAGAAGCCTTTAAGATATATAAACGTGAAGTTGAAAACCAATTGAATGCTACCATTAAAACTTTTAGGTATGACTGTGGTGGTGAGTATCTAATTCCTATTGGAGATTTCTGTGAAGAACATGGCATAATACATGAAACTACAGCCTCTTATTCACCTCAATCTAATGGTGTAGCTGAACGTAAGAACCGTACCCTTAAGGATATGATGAATGCCATGTTGATTAGTTCAGGATTACCTTCGAATTTGTAGGGTGAGGCTATCCTCTCATCCAATTACATCCTGAACAGAGTACTCTTTAAAGGATCAGATAAAACTACATATAAGTTATGGAAAAATACATGTTTCGACCCATGCCCATGCGCGTGTACCAAGCACCAAGTCCGTGTCTACTTGAAATTATTTTTTGCAAGTTTTTAACTTGATAATTAATTTATTTAAGAGGTGTATTTATGGAAAAAAAAATATTTGTGTTTAATTATTTTACAAGAAACAAAACTCGTTTTATAAGAAAAAACCTAAACCTAACTTGATTTGCAAGTTAATTTTCCTATAAATACAACTTGAAAATATTTTTTCAAAACACACAAGAAGAGACCATCTCTAGGTCTACTTTTCTTCATCTTCTTGCTTTTATTTTCGTGTGGCGTTTTACTTCCATTCCCGTTGCTGAGTTTAAGAGTGGGTAACTTGTATTGTGCTAATACAAGTTATATCGGGCAGTCTTATCCTGGACACATCTTCGCACGTTGGAGTTTAGCATTACTTTAGAGTATACCCGCGAACTAATGTGTTAAGGACAGCTTGTTGAACCTGTGATTCATCCCTCATCAATTTGTTCGTGGTAGAGTTGTTTGATACGGTTCTTTATATTTATTGTTTGATACATCTGACGTTTCTTCTATTGTTGCAAGACTTCAACAATCTTAACACATTATTATTCCTTGTAACAATGGGAAAAAACGACGTTGAAAGACCACAAAAGTTTAATGGAAAGGATTTCAAGAGATGGCAATCCAAGATGTTGTTTTATCTAAGCCATCATGAACTGGATTATGTACTTGTTCCACATGATGAATTGATGAATGTTGAAGCTTTAACTAAGGAGGTGATCGAGTATAACAAGCGGTGTAATTTTCTGGCGAAAAATCATATCATGAATGCTTTGGAAGATACGATGTATGATTTTTACAATGCTAAAGAAAATTTCAGTGCTTATGATTTGTGGACTACGTTAGAAGCAAAGTATCAAGCGGAGACTGCAGGGAGCAAGAAATTTCTGGTGGCTAAGTTTATGGACTTCAAGATGACGACTGATAAGCCTGTTGTTGATCAATTCCTCGAATTTCAACAGATTATTAATGAGATTCCTGCTGAAGGTATGGTCATTGATGAGACGTTTCAAGTATCTGCGGTAATTGAGAAGTTACCAACTTCCTGGTCTGAGTACAAGAAAAAGCTAAGACATGAAACTGGCGAGATCAACGTGGTTGAATTAGGGAAGAAGATTCAAGTGGAAGAGTTGTTGTGCTCCAAAGATAAGAACGTGTCTTCTGCAAGGGACATGAGTAATAAAGCTCATATGACTGAACATGGATCTTCCAAAGCTGGAAAAGGTGAGAGTAACAATCTTAACTCTAAGCGTGGTCCTCCCAAGAAAGGTATGTTTCGAAAACCAGAGTCTAGCATTATTAAAATTAAGGGTGCTTGTTATGCGTGTGGAGTTACTGGCCATATGGCAGTTCACTGTAGACATCATAAGGACAAGATGGATAATGCTAACTTGGTTGAAAAGAACAAGGATGAGTTTTCTGTTGTAGTGTCTGAAGTTAATTTGGTGACCAATGTGATGGACTGGTGGGTAGACTCTTGAGCTACCAAGCATGTTTGTGGGAACAGAGACCTGTTCACCTCCTACCAGAGGGTAGGGGAAGTCGAGAAACTCTATATGGGTAACTCATATGCATCAGAGGTTGCAGGAAAAGGAAAGGTCGGTCTGAAGCTCACATCTGGCAAGACTCTCACATTGAATGAAGTTCTTCATGTTCCAGACATCTGCAAAAATCTTGTTTCTTGTTCTGTTTTAGATGATAAGGGTTTTAAAGTTTCAATTGAGTCTGGAAAACTTATAGTAACTAAGGGCAATGATTATGTGGGTAAGGGTTATAAGACTGGGGGTCTTTACAAACTTAATGTAACCTGTCCTGAAGTGAAATTGAATGATTCTTCTGCTTACATGTGTGTGTCGTCGAATGTTTGGCATGGTAGACTTGGTCATGTAAATTACAAATCAATGCATAAACTGTCTAGCGTAGGCTGAATACCCAAATTCACTTTAGATAAAAGTCATAAGTGTGAGATTTGCGTAGAATCTAAGCATGCTAAGAAATCATTCAGGAATAATGTCCAGAGAAACACTAAACCCTTATAATTGATTCATTCAGACGTAGTTGACATGAAGTCAGTTCAAACTAGAGGTGGTAAGAAATGGTTTGTCACTTTTATAGATTGTACGAGGTACTGTCAGGTTTATTTGCTAAGAGGGAAGGACGATGCCTTAGAAGCCTTTAAGATATATAAACGTGAAGTTGAAAACCAATTGAATGCTACCATTAAAACTTTTAGGTCTGACCGTGGTGGTGAGTATCTAATTCCTATTGGATATTTCTGTGAAGAACATGGCATAATACATGAAACTACAGCCTCTTATTCACCTCAATCCAATGGTGTAGCTGAACGTAAGAACCGTACCCTTAAGGATATGATGAATGCCATGTTGATTAGTTCAGGATTACCTTCGAATTTGTGGGGGGAGGCTATCCTCTCATCCAATTACATCCTGAACAGAGTACCCTATAAAGGATCAGATAAAACTACATATGAGTTATGGAAAAATACATGTTTCGACCCATGCCCATGCGCGTGTACCAAATACCAAGTCCGTGTCTACTTGAAATTATTTTTTGCAAGTTTTTAACTTGATAAATAATTTATTTAAGAGGTGTATTTATGGAAAAAAAATATTTGTGTTTAATTGTTTTACAAGAAACAAAACTCGTTTTATAAGAAAAAACCTAAACCTAACTTGATTTGCAAGTTAATTTTCCTATAAATAAAACTTGAAAATCTTTTTTCAAAACACACAAGAAGCGACCATCTCTAGGTCTACTTTTCTTCATCTTCTTGCTTTTATTTTCGTGCGGCGTTTTACTTCCATTCTCGTTGCTGAGTTTAAGAGTGGGTAACTTGTATTGTGCTAATACAAGTTATATCGGGTAGTCTTATCATGGACACATCTTCGCACGTTGGAGTTTAGCATTACTTTAGAGTATACCCGCGAACTAATGTGTTAAGGACAGCTTGTTGAACCTGTGATTCATCCCTCATCAATTTGTTCGTGGTAGAGTTGTTTGATACGGTTCTTTATATTTATTGTTTGATACATCTGACGTTTCTTCTATTGTTGCAAGACTTCAACAATCTTAACACATTATTATTCCTTGTAAAAATGGGAAAAAACGACGTTGAAAGACCACAAAAGTTTAATGGAAAGGATTTCAAGAGATGGCAATCCAAGATGTTGTTTTATCTAAGCCATCATGAACTGGATTATGTACTTGTTCCACATGATGAATTGATGAATGTTGAAGCTTTAACTGAGGAGGTGATCGAGTATAACAAGCGGTGTAATTTTCTGGCGAACAATCATATCATGAATGCTTTGGAAGATACGATGTATGATTTTTACAATGCTAAAGAAAATTTCAGTGCTTATGATTTGTGGACTGCGTTAGAAGCAAAGTATCAAGCGGAGACTGCAGGGAGCAAGAAATTTCTGGTGGCTAAGTTTATGGACTTCAAGATGACGAATGATAAGCCTGTTGTTGGTCAATTCCTCGAATTTCAACAAATTATTAATGAGATTCTTGCTGAAGGTATGGTCATTGATGAGACGTTTCAAGTATCTGCGGTAATTGAGAAGTAACCAACTTCCTGGTCTGAGTACAAGAAAAAGCTAAGACATGAAACTGGCGAGATCAACATGGTTGAATTAGGGAAGAAGATTCAAGTGGAAGAGTTGTTGTGCTCCAAAGATAAGAATGTGTCTTCTGCAAGGGACATGAGTAATAAAGCTCATATGACTGAACATGGATCTTCCAAAGCTGGAAAAGGTGAGAGTAACAATCGTAACTCTAAGCGTGGTCCTCCCAAGAAAGGTATGTTTCGAAAACCAGAGTCTAGCATTATTAAAATTAAGGGTGCTTGTTATGCGTGTGGAGTTACTGGCCATATGGCAGTTCAATGTAGACATCATAAGGACAAGAAGGATAATTCTAACTTGGTTGAAAAGAACAAGGATGAGTTTTCTGCTGTAGTGTCTGAAGTTAATTTGGTGACCAATGTGATGGACTGGTGGGTAGACTCTTGAGATACCAAGCATGTTTGTGGGAACAGAGACCTGTTCACCTCCTACCAGAGGGTAGGGGAAGTCGAGAAACTCTATATGGGTAACTCATCTGCATCAGAGGTTGCAGGAAAAGGAAAGGTCGGTATGAAGCTCACATCTGGCAAGACTCTCACATTGAATGAAGTTCTTCATGCTCCAGACATCTGCAAAAATCTTGTTTCTAGTTCTGTTTTAGATGATAAGGGTTTTAAAGTTTCAATTGAGTCTGGAAAACTTATAGTAACTAAGGGCAATGATTATGTGGGTAAGGGTTATAAGACTGGGGGTCTTTACAAACTTAATGTAACTTGTCCTGAAGTGAGATTGAATGATTCTTCTGCTTACATGTGTGTGTCATCGAATGTTTGGCATGGTAGACTTGGTCATGTAAATTACAAATTAATGCATAAACTGGCTAGCGTAGGCTGCATACCCAAATTTACTTTAGATAAAAGTCATAAGTGTGAGATTTGCGTAGAATCTAAGCATGCTAAGAAATCATTCAGGAAGAATGTCCATAGAAACACTAAACCCTTAGAATTGATTCATTCAGACTTAGTTGACATGAAGTCAGTTCAAACTAGAGGTGGTAAGAAATGGTTTGTCACTTTTATAGATTGTACGAGGTACTGTCAGGTTTATTTGCTTAGAGGGAAGGACGATGCCTTAGAAGCCTTTAAGATATATAAACGTGAAGTTGAAAACCAATTGAATGCTACCATTAAAACTTTTAGGTCTGACCGTGGTGGTGAGTATCTAATTCCTATTGGAGATTTCTGTGAAGAACATGGCATAATACATGAAACTACAGCCCCTTATTCACCTCAATCCAATGGTGTAGCTGAACGTAAGAACCGTACCCTTAAGGATATGATGAATTCCATGTTGATTTGTTCAGGATTACCTTCGAATTTGTGGGGGGAGGCTATCCTCTCATCCAATTACATCCTGAACAGAGTACCCTTTAAAGGATCAGATAAAACTACATATGAGTTATGGAGAAATACATGTTTCGACCCATGCCCATGCGCGTGTACCAAGCACCAAGTCCGTGTCTACTTGAAATTATTTTTTGGAAGTTTTTAACTTGATAAATAATTTATTTAAGAGGTGTATTTATGGAAAAAAAAATATTTGTGTTTAATTGTTTTACAAGAAACAAAACTCGTTTTATAAGAAAAAACCTAAATCTAACTTGATTAGCAAGTTAATTTTCCTATAAATACAACTCGAAAATATTTTTTCAAAACACACAAGAAGCGACCATCTCTAGGTCTACTTTTCTTCATCTTCTTGCTTTTATTTTCGTGCGGCGTTTTACTTCCATTCCCGTTGCTGAGTTTAAGAGTGGGTAACTTGTATTGTGCTAATACAAGTTATATCGGGCAGTCTTATCCTGGACACATCTTCGCACGTTGGAGTTTAGCATTACTTTAGAGTATACCCGCGAACTAATGTGTTAAGGACATCTTGTTGAACCTGTGATTCATCCCTCATCAATTTGTTCGTGGTAGAGTTGTTTGATACGGTTATTTATATTTATTGTTTGATACATCTGACGTTTCTTCTATTGTTGCAAGACTTCAACAATCTTAACACATTATTATTCCTTGTAACAATGGGAAAAAACGACGTTGAAAGACCACAAAAGTTTAATGGAAAGGATTTCAAGAGATGGCAATCCAAGATGTTGTTTTATCTAAGCCATCATGAACTGGATTATGTACTTGTTTCACATGATGAATTGATGAATGTTGAAGTTTTATCTGAGGAGGTGATCGAGTATAACAAGCGGTGTAATTTTCTGGCGAAAAATCATATCATGAATGCTTTGGAAGATACGATGTATGATTTTTACAATGCTAAAGAAAATTTCAGTGCTTATGATTTTTGGACTGCGTTAGAAGAAAAGTATCAAGCGGAGACTGCAGGGAGCAAGAAATTTCTGGTGGCTAAGTTTATGGACTTCAAGATGACGAATGATAAGCCTGTTGTTGATCAATTCCTCGAATTTCAACAGATTATTAATGAGATTCTTGCTGAAGGTATGGTCATTGATGAGACGTTTCAAGTATCTGCGGTAATTGAGAAGTTACCAACTTCCTGGTCTGAGTACAAGAAAAAGCTAAGACATAAAACTGGTGAGATCAACATGGTTGAATTAGGGAAGAAGATTCAAGTGGAAGAGTTGTTGTGCTCCAAAGATAAGAACGTGTCTTATGCAAGGGACATGAGTAATAAAGCTCATATGACTGAACATGGATCTTCTAAAGCTGGAAAAGGTGAGAGTAACAATCGTAACTCTAAGCGTGGTCCTCCCAAGAAAGGTATGTTTCGAAAACCAGAGTCTAGCATTATTAAAATTAAGGGTGCTTGTTATGCGTGTGGAGTTACTGGCCATATGGCAGTTCACTGTAGACATCATAAGGACAAGAAGGATAATGCTAACTTGGTTGAAAAGAACAAGGATGAGTTTTCTGCTGTAGTGTCTGAAGTTAATTTGGTGACCAATGTGATGGACTGGTGGGTTGACTCTTGAGCTACCAAGCATGTTTGTGGGAACAGAGACCTGTTCACCTCCTACCAGAGGGTAGGGGTAGTCGAGAAACTCTATATGGGTAACTCATCTGCATCAGAGGTTGCAGGAAAAGGAAAGGTCGGTCTGAAGCTCACATCTGGCAAGACTCTCACATTGAATGAAGTTCTTCATATTCCAGACATCTGCAAAAATCTTGTTTCTTGTTCTGTTTTAGATGATAAGGGTTTTAAAGTTTCAATTGAGTCTGGAAAACTTATAGTAACTAAGGGCAATGATTATGTGGGTAAGGGTTATAAGACTGGGGGTCTTTACAAACTTAATGTAACTTGTCCTGAAGTGAAATTGAATGATTCTTTTGCTTACATGTGTGTGTCATCGAATGTTTGGCATGGTAGACTTGGTCATGTAAATTACAAATCAATGCATAAACTGGCTAGCGTAGGCTGCATACCCAAATTCACTTTAGATAAAAGTCATAAGTGTGAGATTTGCATAGAATCTAAGCATGCTAAGAAATCATTCAGGAAGAATGTCCATAGAAACACTAAACCCTTAGAATTGATTCATTCAGACGTAGTTGACATGAAGTCAGTTCAAACTAGAGGTGGTAAGAAATGGTTTATCACTTTTATAGATTGTACGAGGTACTGTCAGGTTTATTTGCTTAGAGGGAAGGACGATGCCTTAGAAGCCTTTAAGATATATAAACGTGAAGTTGAAAACCAATTGAATGCTATCATTAAAACTTTTAGGTCTGACCGTGGTGGTGAGTATCTAATTCCTATTGGAGATTTCTCTGAAGAACATGGCATAATACATGAAACTAAAGCCCCTTATTCACCTCAATCCAATGGTGTAGCTGAACGTAAGAACCGTACCCTTAAGGATATGATGAATGCCATGTTGATTAGTTCAGGATTACCTTCGAATTTGTGGGGGGAGGCTATCCTCTCATCCAATTACATCCTGAACAGAGTACCCTTTAAAGGATCAGATAAAACTACATATGAGTTATGAAAAAATACATGTTTCGACCCATGCCCATGCGCGTGTACCAAGCACCAAGTCCGTGTCTACTTGAAATTATTTTTTGCAAGTTTTTAACTTGATAAATAATTTATTTAAGAGGTGTATTTGTGGAAAAAAAAAATTGTGTTTAATTGTTTTACAAGAAACAAAACTCGTTTTATAAGAAAAAACCTAAACCTAACTTGATTTGCAAGTTAATTTTCCTATAAATACAACTCGAAAATATTTTTTCAAAACACACAAGAAGCGACCATCTCTAGGTCTACTTTTCTTCATCTTCTTGCTTTTATTTTCGTGCGGCGTTTTACTTCCATTCGCGTTGCTGAGTTTAAGAGTGGGTAACTTGTATTGTGCTAATACAAGTTATATCGGGCAGTCTTATCCTGGACACATCTTCGCACATTGGAGTTTAGCATTACTTTAGAGTATACCCGCGAACTAATGTGTTAAGGAAAGCTTGTTGAACCTGTGATTCATCCCTCATCAATTTGTTCATGGTAGAGTTGTTTGATACGGTTCTTTATATTTATTGTTTGATACATCTGACGTTTCTTCTATTGTTGCAAGACTTCAACAATCTTAACACATTATTATTCCTTGTAAAAATGGAAAAAAACGACGTTGAAAGACCACAAAAGTTTAATGGAAAGGATTTCAAGAGATGGCAATCCAAGATGTTGTTTTATCTAAGCCATCATGAACTGGATTATGTACTTGTTCCACATGATGAATTGATGAATGTTGAAGCTTTAACTGAGGAGGTGATCGAGTATAACAAGCGGTGTAATTTTCTGGCGAAAAATTATATCATGAATGCTTTGGAAGATACGACGTATGATTTTTACAATGCTAAAGAAAATTTCAGTGCTTATGATTTGTGGACTGCGTTAGAAGCAAAGTATCAAGCGGAGACTGCAGGGAGCAAGAAATTTCTGGTGGCTAAGTTTATGGACTTCAAGATGACGAATGATAAGCCTGTTGTTGATCAATTCCTCGATTTCAACAGATTATTAATGAGATTCTTGCTGAAGGTATGGTCATTGATGAGACGTTTCAAGTATCTGTGGTAATTGAGACGTTACCAACTTCCTGGTCTGAGTACAAGAAAAAGATAAGACATGAAACTGGCGAGATCAACATGGTTGAATTAGGGAAGAAGATTCAATTGGTAGAATTGTTGTGCTCCAAAGATAAGAACGTGTCTTCTGCAAAGGGACATGAGTAATAAATCTCATATGAATGAACATGGATCTTCCAAAGCTGGAAAAGGTGAGAGTAACAATCGTAACTCTAAGCGTGGTCCTCCCAAGAAAGGTATGTTTCGAAAACCAGAGTCTAGCATTATTAAAATTAAGGGTGCTTGTTATGCGTGTGGAGTTACTGGCCATATGGCAATTCACTGTAGACATCATAAGGACAAGAAGGATAATGCTAACTTGGTTGAAAAGAACAAGGATGAGTTTTCTTCTGTAGTGTCTGAAGTTAATTTGGTGACCAATATGATGGACTGGTGGGTAGGCTCTTGAGCTACCAAGCATGTTTGTGGGAACATAGACCTGTTCACCTCCTAACAAAGGGTAGGGGAAGGCGAGAAACTCTATATTGGTAACTCATCTGCATCAGAGGTTGTAGGAAAAGGAAAGGTCGGTCTGAAGCTCACATCTGGCAAGACTCTCACATTGAATGAAGTTCTTCATGGTCCAGACATCTGCAAAAATCTTGTTTCTTGTTCTGTTTTAGATGATAAGGGTTTTAAAGTTTCAATTGAGTATGGAAAACTTATAGTAACTAAGGGCAATGATTATGTGGGTAAGGGTTATAAGACTGGGGGTCTTTACAAACTTAATGTAACCTGTCCTGAAGTGAAATTGAATGATTCTTCTGCTTAAATGTGTGTGTCATCGAATGTTTGGCATGGTAGACTTGGTCATGTAAATTACAAATCAATGCATAAACTGGCTAGCGTAGGCTGCATACCCAAATTCACTTTAGATAAAAGTCATAAGTGTGAGATTTGCATAGAATCTAAGCATGCTAAGAAATCATTCAGGAAGAATGTCCATAGAAACACTAAACCCTTAGAATTGATTCATTCAGACGTAGTTGACATGAAGTCAGTTCAAACTAGAGGTGGTAAGAAATGGTTT
>NC_039359.1:53810446-53810706 GCF_003573695.1 Papaver somniferum
ATATCATGAATGCTTTGGAAGATACGACGTATGATTTTTACAATGCTAAAGAAAATTTCAGTGCTTATGATTTGTGGACTGCGTTAGAAGCAAAGTATCAAGCGGAGACTGCAGGGAGCAAGAAATTTCTGGTGGCTAAGTTTATGGACTTCAAGATGACGAATGATAAGCCTGTTGTTGATCAATTCCTCGATTTCAACAGATTATTAATGAGATTCTTGCTGAAGGTATGGTCATTGATGAGACGTTTCAAGTATCTG
>NC_039359.1:53810716-53812187 GCF_003573695.1 Papaver somniferum
TCACTTTTATAGATTGTACGAGGTACTGTCAGGTTTATTTGCTTAGAGGGAAGGACGATGCCTTAGAAGCCTTTAAGATATATAAACGTGAAGTTGAAAACCAATTGAATGCTATCATTAAAACTTTTAGGTCTGACCGTGGTGGTGAGTATCTAATTCCTATTGGAGATTTCTCTGAAGAACATGGCATAATACATGAAACTAAAGCCCCTTATTCACCTCAATCCAATGGTGTAGCTGAACGTAAGAACCGTACCCTTAAGGATATGATGAATGCCATGTTGATTAGTTCAGGATTACCTTCGAATTTGTGGGGGGAGGCTATCCTCTCATCCAATTACATCCTGAACAGAGTACCCTTTAAAGGATCAGATAAAACTACATATGAGTTATGAAAAAATACATGTTTCGACCCATGCCCATGCGCGTGTACCAAGCACCAAGTCCGTGTCTACTTGAAATTATTTTTTGCAAGTTTTTAACTTGATAAATAATTTATTTAAGAGGTGTATTTGTGGAAAAAAAAAATTGTGTTTAATTGTTTTACAAGAAACAAAACTCGTTTTATAAGAAAAAACCTAAACCTAACTTGATTTGCAAGTTAATTTTCCTATAAATACAACTCGAAAATATTTTTTCAAAACACACAAGAAGCGACCATCTCTAGGTCTACTTTTCTTCATCTTCTTGCTTTTATTTTCGTGCGGCGTTTTACTTCCATTCGCGTTGCTGAGTTTAAGAGTGGGTAACTTGTATTGTGCTAATACAAGTTATATCGGGCAGTCTTATCCTTGACACATCTTCGCACATTGGAGTTTAGCATTACTTTAGAGTATACCCGCGAACTAATGTGTTAAGGAAAGCTTGTTGAACCTGTGATTCATCCCTCATCAATTTGTTCGTGGTAGAGTTGTTTGATACGGTTCTTTATATTTATTGTTTGATACATCTGACGTTTCTTCTATTGTTGCAAGACTTCAACAATCTTAACACATTATTATTCCTTGTAAAAATGGGAAAAAACGACGTTGAAAGACCACAAAAGTTTAATGGAAAGGATTTCAAGAGATGGCAATCCAAGATGTTGTTTTATCTAAGCCATCATGAACTGGATTATGTACTTGTTCCACATGATGAATTGATGAATGTTGAAGCTTTAACTGAGGAGGTGATCGAGTATAACAAGCGGTGTAATTTTCTGGCGAAAAATCATATCATGAATGCTTTGGAAGATACGACGTATGATTTTTACAATGCTAAAGAAAATTTCAGTGCTTATGATTTGTGGACTGCGTTAGAAGCAAAGTATCAAGCGGAGACTGCAGGGAGCAAGAAATTTCTGGTGGCTAAGTTTATGGACTTCAAGATGACGAATGATAAGCCTGTTGTTGATCAATTCCTCGATTTCAACAGATTATTAATGAGATTCTTGCTGAAGGTATGGTCATTGATGAGACGTTTCAAGTATCTG
>NC_039359.1:53812197-53812640 GCF_003573695.1 Papaver somniferum
CAAAGCTGGAAAAGGTGAGAGTAACAATCGTAACTCTAAGCGTGGTCCTCCCAAGAAAGGTATGTTTCGAAAACCAGAGTCTAGCATTATTAAAATTAAGGGTGCTTGTTATGCGTGTGGAGTTACTGGCCATATGGCAATTCACTGTAGACATCATAAGGACAAGAAGGATAATGCTAACTTGGTTGAAAAGAACAAGGATGAGTTTTCTTCTGTAGTGTCTGAAGTTAATTTGGTGACCAATATGATGGACTGGTGGGTAGGCTCTTGAGCTACCAAGCATGTTTGTGGGAACATAGACCTGTTCACCTCCTAACAAAGGGTAGGGGAAGGCGAGAAACTCTATATTGGTAACTCATCTGCATCAGAGGTTGTAGGAAAAGGAAAGGTCGGTCTGAAGCTCACATCTGGCAAGACTCTCACATTGAATGAAGTTCTTCATG
>NC_039359.1:53812650-53839782 GCF_003573695.1 Papaver somniferum
ATATCATGAATGCTTTGGAAGATACGACGTATGATTTTTACAATGCTAAAGAAAATTTCAGTGCTTATGATTTGTGGACTGCGTTAGAAGCAAAGTATCAAGCGGAGACTGCAGGGAGCAAGAAATTTCTGGTGGCTAAGTTTATGGACTTCAAGATGACGAATGATAAGCCTGTTGTTGATCAATTCCTCGATTTCAACAGATTATTAATGAGATTCTTGCTGAAGGTATGGTCATTGATGAGACGTTTCAAGTATCTGCGGTAATTGAGACGTTACCAACTTCTTGGTCTGAGTACAAGAAAAAGATAAGACATGAAACTGGCGAGATCAACATGGTTGAATTAGGGAAGAAGATTCAATTGGTAGAATTGTTGTGCTCCAAAGATAAGAACGTGTCTTCTGCAAAGGGACATGAGTAATAAATCTCATATGAATGAACATGGATCTTTCAAAGCTGGAAAAGGTGAGAGTAACAATCGTAACTCTAAGCGTGGTCCTCCCAAGAAAGGTATGTTTCGAAAACCAGAGTCTAGCATTATTAAAATTAAGGGTGCTTGTTATGCGTGTGGAGTTACTGGCCATATGGCAATTCACTGTAGACATCATAAGGACAAGAAGGATAATGCTAACTTGGTTGAAAAGAACAAGGATGAGTTTTCTTCTGTAGTGTCTGAAGTTAATTTGGTGACCAATATGATGGACTGGTGGGTAGGCTCTTGAGCTACCAAGCATGTTTGTGGGAACATAGACCTGTTCACCTCCTAACAAAGGGTAGGGGAAGGCGAGAAACTCTATATTGGTAACTCATCTGCATCAGAGGTTGTAGGAAAAGGAAAGGTCGGTCTGAAGCTCACATCTGGCAAGACTCTCACATTGAATGAAGTTCTTCATGTTCCAGACATCTGCAAAAATCTTGTTTCTTGTTCTGTTTTAGATGATAAGGGTTTTAAAGTTTCAATTGAGTATGGAAAACTTATAGTAACTAAGGGCAATGATTATGTGGGTAAGGGTTATAAGACTGGGGGTCTTTACAAACTTAATGTAACCTGTCCTGAAGTGAAATTGAATGATTCTTCTGCTTAAATGTGTGTGTCATCGAATGTTTGGCATGGTAGACTTGGTCATGTAAATTACAAATCAATGCATAAACTGGCTAGCGTAGGCTGCATACCCAAATTCACTTTAGATAAAAGTCATAAGTGTGAGATTTGCGTAGAATCTAAGCATGCTAAGAAATCATTCAAGAAGAATGTCTAGAGAAACACTAAACCCTTAGAATTGATTCATTCAGACGTAGTTGACATGAAGTCAGTTCAAACTAGAGGTGGTAAGAAATGGTTTGTCACTTTTATAGATTGTACGAGGTACTGTCAGGTTTATTTGCTTAGAGGGAAGGACGATGCCTTAGAAGCCTTTAAGATATATAAACGTGAAGTTGAAAACCAATTGAATGCTACCATTAAAACTTTTAGGTCTGACCGTGGTGGTGAGTATCTAATTCCTATTGGAGATTTCTGTAAAGAACATGGCATAATACATGAAACTACAGCCCCTTATTCACCTCAATCCAATGGTGTAGCTGAACTTAAGAACCGTACCCTTAAGGATATGATGAATGCCATGTTGATTAGTTCAGGATTACCTTCGAATTTGTGGGGGGAGGCTATCCTCTCATCCAATTACATCCTGAACAGAGTACCCTTTAAAGGATCAGATAAAACTACATATGATTTATGGAGAAATACATGTTTCGACCCATGCCCATGCGCGTGTACCAAGCACCAAGTTCGTGTCTACTTGAAATTATTTTTTGCAAGTTTTTAACTTGATAAATAATTTATTTAAGAGGTGTATTTATGGAAAAAAAATATTTGTGTTTAATTGTTTTACAAGAAACAAAACTCGTTTTATAAGAAAAAACCTAAACCTAACTTGATTTGCAAGTTAATTTTCCTATAAATACAACTCGAAAATCTTTTTTCAAAACACACAAGAAGCGACCATCTCTAGGTCTACTTTTCTTCATCTTCTTGCTTTTATTTTCGTGCGGCGTTTTACTTCCATTCCCGTTGCTGAGTTTAAGAGTGGGTAACTTGTATTGTGCTAATACAAGTTATATCGGGCAGTCTTATCCTGGACACATCTTCGCACGTTGGAGTGTAGCATTACTTTAGAGTATACCCGCGAACTAATGTGTTAAGGACATCTTGTTGAACCTGTGATTCATCCCTCATCAATTTTTTCGTGGTAGAGTTGTTTGATACGGTTCTTTATACTTATTGTTTGATACATCTGACGTTTCTTCTATTGTTGCAAGACTTTAACAATCTTAACACATTATTATTCCTTGTAACAATGGGAAAAAACGACGTTGAAAGACTACAAAAGTTTAATGGAAAGGATTTCAAGAGATGGCAATCCAAGATGTTGTTTTATCTAAGCCATCATGAATTGGATTATGTACTTGTTCCACATGATGAATTGATGAATGTTGAAGCTTTAACTGAGGAGGTGATCGAGTATAACAAGCGGTGTAATTTTCTGGAGAAAAATCATATCATGAATGCTTTGGAAGATACGATGTATGATTTTTACAATGCTAAAGAAAATTTCAGTGCTTATGATTTGTGGACTGCGTTAGAAGAAAAGTATCAAGCGGAGACTGCATGGAGAAATAAATTTATGGTGGCTAAGTTTATGGACTTCAAGATGACGAATGATAAGCCTGTTGTTGATCAATTCCTCGAATTTCAACAGATTATTAATGAGATTCTTGCTGAAGGTATGGTCATTGATGAGACGTTTCAAGTATCTGCGGTAATTGAGAAGTTACCAACTTCCTGGTCTGAGTACAAGAAAAAGCTGAGACATGAAACTGGCGAGATCAACATGGTTGAATTAGGGAAGAAGATTCAAGTGGAAGAGTTTTTGTTCTCCAAAGATAAGAACGTGTCTTCTGCAAGGGACATGAGTAATAAAGCTCATATGACTGAACATGGATTTTCCAAAGCTGGAAAAGGTGAGAGTAACAATCGTAACTCTAAGCGTGGTCCTCCCAAGAAAGGTATGTTTCGAAAACCAGAGTCTAGAATTATTAAAATTAAGGGTGCTTTTTATGCGTGTGGAGTTACTGGCCATATGGAAGTTCACTGTAGACATCATAAGGACAAGAAGGATAATGCTAACTTGGTTGAAAAGAACAAGGATGAGTTTTCTGCTGTAGTGTCTGAAGTTAATTTGGTCACCAATGTGATGTACTGGTGGGTTGACTCTTGAGCTACCAAGCATGTTTGTGGGAACAGAGACCTGTTCACCTCCTACCAGAGGGTAGGGGAAGGCGAGAAACTCTATATGGGTAACTCATCTGCATCAGAGGTTGCAGGAAAAGGAAAGGTCGGTCTGAAGCTCACATCTGGCAAGACTCTCACATTGAATGAAGTTCTTCATGTTCCAGACATCTGCAAAAATCTTGTTTATTGTTCTGTTTTAGATGATAAGGGTTTTAAAGTTTCAATTGAGTCTGGAAAACTTATAGTAACTAAGGGCAATGATTATGTGGGTAAGGGTTATAAGACTGGGGGTCTTTACAAACTTAATGTAACCTGTCCTGAAGTGAAATTGAATGATTCTTCTGCTTACATGTGTGTGTCATCGAATGTTTGGCATGGTAGACTTGGTCATGTAAATTACAAATCAATGCATAAACTGGATAGCGTAGGCTGCATACCCAAATTCACTTTAGATAAAAGTCATAAGTGTGAGATTTGCGTAGAATCTAAGCATGCTAAGAAATCATTCAGGAAGAATGTCCAGAGAAACACTAAACCCTTAGAATTGATTCATTCAGACGTAGTTGACATGAAGTCAGTTCAAACTAGAGGTGGTAATAAATGGTTTGTCACTTTTATAGATGATTGTACGAGGTACTGTCAGGTTTATTTGCTTAGAGGGAAGGACGATGCCTTAGAAGCCTTTTAGATATATAAACGTGAAGTTGAAAACCAATTGAATGCTACCATTAAAACTTTTAGGTCTGACCGTGGTGGTGAGTATCTAATTCCTATTGGAGATTTCTGTGAAGAACATGGCATAATACATGAAATTACAGCCCCTTATTCACCTCAATCCAATGGTGTAGCTGAACGTAAGAACCGTACCCTTAAGGATATGATGAATGCCATGTTGATTAGTTCTGGATTACCTTCGAATTTTTGGGGGGAGGCTATCCTCTCATCCAATTACATCCTGATCAGAGTACCCTTTAAAGGATCAGATAAAACTACATATGAGTTATGGAAAAATACATGTTTCGACCCATGCCCATGCGCGTGTACCAAGCACCAAGTCCGTGTCTACTTGAAATTATTTTTTGCAAGTTTTTAACTTGATAAATAATTTATTTAAGAGTTGTATTTATGGAAAAAAAAATATTTGTGTTTAATTGTTTTACAAGAAACAAAACTCGTTTTATAAGAAAAAACCTAAGCCTAACTTGATTTGCAAGTTAATTTTCCTATAAATACAACTCGAAAATCTTTTTTCAAAACACACAAGCAGCGACCATCTCTAGGTCTACTTTTCTTCATCTTCTTGCTTTTATTTTCGTGCGGCGTTTTACTTCCATCCCCGTTGCTGAGTTTAAGAGTGGGTAACTTGTATTGTGCAAATACAAGTTATATCGGGCAGTCTTATCCTGGAAACATCTTCGCACGTTGGGGTTTAGCATTACTTTAGAGTATACCCGCGAACTAATGTGTTCAGGACAGCTTGTTGAACCTGTGATTCTGCCCTCATCAATTTGTTCGTGGTAGAGTTGTTTGATACGGTTTTTTATATTTATTGTTTGATACATCTGACGTTTCTTTTATTGTTGCAAGACTTCAACAGATTGGTGAACACAATTCACACACTTTCTTTACTTTCAAAAACAGGTAATCATCTTATAGGACATCACCAATTCATCATCACATAAAACTTCAATGAAATGATAATCATTAAAATGATTAAGATGATTTTTCTTAGGAAGTTGAATTCTAACAAATATAGTACAAATTGTAAATTATATAGATGTTAATGACTACCCAAATCCAAGAGATGCAACAAAAAATAATCATTAATTATGTCAATGAGGAAACTCTATATCTACGAACCGATTCACAAAAATGTAAATATATGCATTGGAAATCATGTTGTAGCATAGAAACAAGAAATATGGTGAATCTAGGACCCCATCCCCATGGTTAATCATAATTCTTCAAAGAAAATCAGCTCATAGTAAGAAGGAAATTGGGCACAAAAGTTACCTCTTATAACAAGTCTACTTAGCAAGTTTCTAGTGCCTGAAAACCACAATCATACGAAAGACCTTATAGATCGAACCAAATAATCCCAACCTAAAATATGAATCTTTTTCTCTGTTATCAGATTACCATCTTAGTTATATGCATTGAGGGAACACCAAGTTATATCCACCCCTGTTCCGATGTAAATTAATGGCGGTTATTTTGAGAAATTGTTGCATATTATGAGGTATAATTGTGCATTTTTATTGTGAACTTCAAAATATACCTCTTCTGACAGATTCCTTTCAGTGATGCCTAGTCGAAGTTCCTTCAATCTTATTGTAGTAGCAAGAAAAATCCCTAAAAGTATTTCATGTGGTTCCATTCTAGTTGTAATAGAGAAAAAACATTAGTAAACATCCACTCATCCATTCTGAATAATATGTGTTCAATCCAAGTTTACCACGAACTTCATACCAAAGTTAATTAGACAAATATGAAACAACATCTAGTTAACTCAAAATATATTTTTTCACCTTTCAATACTAAAACCCAGTTTTGCATTCACATTTTCGTTACCTGAATTATATTGGGAAGAGCTTGAGCATTGAAAAGAAATTTCTGGTGACAAAAAATCTGATAGGTCGACAGATGTACGTCTGGGGAGTGGAAGAGAAAGAGTAAAATGAAAACAGGATTAGGGTTTTCTAGAAAAGGTTTTACCTTTTCCATAATAAGTTATGAGAAACTAAAAATCTTACATGCGAAAAAAAAATGCAAAAATATATATTTAAGTATAACTTCAATTATCTCAACATATAGTAATATTTTGATTATGAAAAGAAAATCTACAGAAAAAAAATAGGGTAAAAGCAAAAGAGTGCCTTTGATAGAGTTTCACATATGTAGCTTTGGGAAGGTATGTGAATCACATTATTTCAACAGCCTTTGATTCTGCTCTGCGAACCGAGATGGTGGCGTCTTGTGCAATCAATCTCGCCTCCACCGGAAAACACCATATTAACGCAAACAAAATCACAGTGACAGAAGTACATGTTGAAATCTTGAGTCATCCATGCTTGTTGTCTCACGATGTAGTTGTCATTGCAATCTTTCTCATGAATTAAACTCTGGGAGAGGAAAGGCGATGTATTTAGGGTTTAGCAGTTTAAGATATGGAATGGAAGATTGATATTAGGATGTTACATGAGAATAACTTCTAAATCAAATTCTATTTTAGGCCTCAAACAATGATCCCCAAGGAAAATCATAAAAACCGACATCCTAATCTCCGTTCTCCGTACAATAGTAACTTCGAAAAAAGGATATTCCATGTGGAGAAAGAAATGTAAAAGAAGAGATTCAGGGTTGTGAAAACTAAGTAAAATCTCGGGTGTGGATGGTATTCATCACTTTCCCATTTCGTGTGAGGTAAAACCTACCGAATTTTTTTCAAAACCCTCAATTCTTATTGGTAGGGGGTCAGGAGTTCTAGAATTCAAGCTTTTGGCATAATTTTCAATGTGAGGCCATCAATTTATACTCAAATTATATATACAATCTGTATACGTTCATCATGTATCTATAAATGCAAGCGAGCAAATTAAACATATTGGGAAAAATAAATTACACCAACAACTGGTTTAAAGATAGGGAAACTTGAGAAAATGCCCCAATACGTCAAAAACCCAGTTAAGTCACAAATGTGAGCTCACACACGCGAATAAAATGACAAATACACCTTTCAAAAATCAGTGTTAAGGGATCAAAATTCATGATTCAAGGTGTAAGGTTCAGGTTGTCGCGGCGGCGGTTTTGGTGGTGGTTTTGGTGTCCTTACACATGTGACTTAACTGGGTTGGATGACAATGTATGTTCCAACTATTTTTAACGTTGGGGCAAATTTCCAACATTGCACCTCTTATTGCGGTGTTTTCCCAATTTTCCCTCAAGGACGTGGAACTGCAGAGATCTCCTTGAGTTGGTTCAAACTTAGCCTCTCGGCCCAATAAGGCAATAGCAGTTGCACTACCCCGAACTGAGCATTTCCTCTTTGTAAAAGCCATGCAACAGGAACGACAAATGCAGCTCATGTCAGCGAAACCTCTGTTCATATATTTTCCGTATCAAACCAAAAAAGAAAAAAAAAGGATAAAGTTAGTAAAAGTTTTCTTTCTTTTCCCATTTTATCAGAAAGTTGGAGAAAGTTATAATTGCTGATTTCTTAATTTTGTCTCGTCAAATCTTTTGAAAAACACAAAGATCAATCTGATTAGTAACTTGTTAATACACGTTAGCTACCAGTCGCAACACAAACTTCCAAATATGTGTCAGTATCCATTTGACACTAAACATAAATGATAGAAGAATCCAATTAAACTACGTAACATCAATAATTCTCGACTGTTTTTCTCTAAATGGCAAGCAATTTTCTACTTATACGTAACAAATGGTGTCATCTTATTATTTCAAGAGCCAACACTAATAAAATGGTGGTCGAACCAAATATAAAAATATTATCTTAGTTCCACTACCAGCATTCATTGAATTCAAGTTGCTCTGGAATAGCAACAATGCACATATAGATAAACACAGTGGAATTCTGGAAGAAGCCTAAAGAGTGGAAACTATGAATATATACACTTTCAGTTAAATCAAGATTAGCTAGGTGTATGTCTCTGGAGTGGGTTGGTATAATAAACTGCTTTAACATGATTTTTATCATCATATATATTCAGTTTCCCCAATAAGCTAGCCATCTAAATCCTATCAATCTTCTTAAATCAGTGTTCTTCCGTATTGAAATAATCATCACTAGGTGCTAAGAGTGATATGGCAATCATCGATCACCGCTACTTGCAGCCGTTCGTGAGTATTGCAGGCTTACTAGCTCTGTTATCCTTCTTCTATTGTATTTGGGTCGATATTATAAGACCAAGGAATATCAAAACCAGCTTAGACGAACGCAGTTTATCACCAGCATCTCCACCTGAAGTTGCAGGTGCTTGGTCGATAGTAGGCCATCTTCCTCAGCTTATAGGATCTACACCTCTATTCAAGATCCTTGCTGACATGTCTGACAAGTATGGACCTATTTGCATTGTCCGATTTGGTATGTATCCGACACTGGTAGTGAGCAGTCGGGAGATGTCTAAAGAATGCTTCACCACCAACGATAAGTTATTCGCTACCCGTCCTCCTAGTGCAGCCGGGAAGTACCTCACTAAAGCCATGTTTGCCTTTTCAATGTATGGTCCTTACTGGCGGGAGATCCGTAAGATCTCTACAATCCATTTACTCTCACTTAGGCGCCTCGAGTTACTTAAGGATGGCCGTTACTTAGAGATCGACAAATGCATGAAAAGATTGTATGAATATTGGATGGAACACCATAAGAAGATAAAGCAGAATGGTACAACAGCTAGTTCAGTAAAGGTCAACATGAGCCAAGTGTTTGCAGAACTATCCTTAAATGTGGTTTTGAAGATAATAGTAGGAAAAACACTGTTTATTAAAAATGGTAATGAAGATTGCACCAAAGAGGAAGAAGAGGGCCAAAAGCTCCACGAGACTATCCTAAAATTCTTCGAACTAGCAGGGGTGTCAGTTGCATCTGATGTTCTTCCATTCCTTGGGTGGTTGGATTTGGATGGGCAAAAGAAACAAATGAAGAGGGTCTCCAAGGAGATGAACTCAATCGCTTCAAAGTGGCTTGAAGAGCATCGAGAGAAAAAAAGACTGCAAACAAGACAAACAAGCGGAGCAGCAAGAGGGAGTAATTATGATGATGGGAATGACTTCATGGATGTGTTGATGTCAGTTCTTGATGAAGAGGAGGATGATCTCTTCTTCGGTTACAATCGAGATACTGTCATCAAATCTACATGTCAGGTATGTGATCAATTCTTAAATTCCAAATCTACATCGGTTGTAATTGATGCAGGGTAACTTACAAGATGGTTTTATTGGTCTTGCAGCAACTTATAATGGCTGCTTCGGATACAACGTCACTTGCAATGACATGGGCTCTCTCACTGCTGCTCACCAATCCTAATGTCTTACGGAAGGCTCAGGATGAGCTTGACGCCAAAGTTGGCAAGGACAGGATAATAGAGGAAAACGATATCGAGTGTCTCGTCCACCTCCAAGCAATTGTCAAGGAAACACTTCGATTATACCCTCCTGGTCCACTCTCCGTACCCCATGAGGCTATGGAAGACTGCACTGTTGGTGGGTACAAAGTGAAAGCAGGCACACGCTTAATAGTTAACCTATGGAAACTGCAGCGTGATCCTCGAGTGTGGTCAAACCCGTCAGAGTTTAAGCCTGAGAGGTTTCTTCCAGAGTCAGATGGTGGTTTTGGTGGTGCAGAAGCAAAATTCGACTTTAGGGGCCAACATTTTGAGTACACGCCATTTGGATCAGGAAGAAGGATATGCCCAGGTATCGACTTTTTCCTCCAGACAGTTCACATGGCACTAGCTCGTCTTCTTCAGGCATTTGATTTCAGCACAGCCGGAGGACTAGTTATAGACATGGCGGAAGGTCCAGGTCTAACCATCCCCAAAGTAATCCCGCTTGAAGTTCACCTAAACCCACGTCTGCCAGTCACACTTTTCTAGGCTTAATACTTGGTAGTGTGTGTTACTAGCGGCAGAGACAGAATTGAATTAAAGAGGGGTCAAATAAAATTTCACTGTGTGCGTTTCCGCTGTGTGCAGTAAACAATGAATAAATTGGAAACTCTCATTGCATTCGTGACTCAGTTCAGTGACTGTAAATTATTGCTAATCACATAATTTGAGAATCACTCCAACAATTGCAGAATCCTGATCCTGAATTACTGACAATGGTACAAACATGCATCAGAGAACCAAACAAAAAAGTTGAGCTAAAATGCAAATTCTGAACTCAGGATAGACACTGGGTATTATTAACAAATGCCATAACCCAAGTCTTCCTTGCATGCTCATGCACTACAGATGCATTGTTGGCCATCAAATTTTACTTTTTCTTAGCAGGTCATCATATCCGCGTTACGTTTAACATATTTCACTACAGACACAGTAGGCGCACGAATGATAAACTTCTACATTTTTCTCATATTTTACATGTTATATGTAGCTAAACTAGTGTTCATGCGCTGATTTTCTTTGGCATACCTGTATATATTAGCATCTCTTTGGCATAAGCAATTGTTTGAACTTAACTTGTTCGAGGCCTTTGAGATGAATTTTTCTGTTAGCTGATTTGAAGTCAAACTTGGAGTCAACCTTTCAGCATTTCACCCCTGAGGCGATGAATCTGCTTCGCTAACTGAACTACATAACATATGTGCTTTATCTGCACCATTGCTTCTGATATTGTTCATGGTTTACGTAACCCCTTGAGTTACCATATCTACTTGCAGGGCCTTATTTAGCCATTATAATTAGCTGCAGAACAATAACAAAACAAATTATCTTGAAGAAATAAACAGCTAGAATAGTAAAAAAAAAGGCAGCAAAGCTTACGAAAAGTATTGTGCTAGTAACAATTCAACTCTTGCACAATGCAGAGTTCAAGTCTAGAAACACATAAACAGATCATATCGCTAGAGCTGAGTTATTTCTTCACAAGAAGTTTCCTAGCAAATTTACAAGGAAAAACCTTAAACACGAAGTCACAATTGAATGTCATGAATGTGGTTTAGTTGACTTATGAACCCACCCATTTGGCCAAAACAGCGAGGATGGAAACATTTACATGGACCCACATGAAGACTGAATTAAGATGTTATTCTAGACTAAATCTATAATATTCTCATCTACTATGGTCTATGGCATCTTTTGCTGGAGTGGCAGAGGAGAACACCCACTTTAAACGTCCACCACCCTCTCCAACATCTGAGAGATAAGGTGATGGAAAAGTCTGGCTAGCAGAAGTTTGGATATTTTCATTGAACAAAGTGATAACCACCAGTATCAGTGAAGATGATATTCATGTTGCATCATCTCTAAAGTCTAAAAACGTTTTCATGATAAGAGCATCCACATCAGTAACTATTTTAGCAGTTACATGACAATGGGATTGCTAATTTAACTATTTGACAGCACTGGCATCTGAAAATTGCAAAATTTAGCAGACTTAGTCTTAGCTGTTGATCCATAAACTATAGCCATTAGCCAGACACCATTTCACATCCCGTCCGTAGAGAAGCATCCCATTCACTATTGCTAAAAAACGAGCACATCACTAATGTGCTTGATTTGAAGTTGGGTATAACGCAAACTAATTTCAGTAACGACTTATGAGTCAATACCATGTGAAGTAAATCTTATGAGTGTGTATGGTTCATCCTTATACTCAGACCAAGCCTACAGTCGCTACATCCATGACCCAAAAGCTTTAAAATTGTTTACCAGGTGCTTGATACCAAATGAAACTATTTGAAAAGTAACTCATAGCAATTACTGATTTGAAAATACCTTTGACGATCTTGGATTTACGGAAGCTCTTCCTAAGGCGATTGAAAACTTGCTTCTCTGCCCCAAATACAGTTGCAAAATCCCTGCTTTCTATGCACCAGCTTCAGTCACTAATCCTGTAAATTGTAGTCCACTTGAAGTTTCACATAGACTTGCAAAGGTTTCGTTAGCAGTAAAATTATCACAACCCAAATAGAAGCAATTTGAAGCACTGACAAAAAGAAGACAAAGATATACCAAAAGGATATAGGAATGCAATTATTGCAGTGGAGTTGTATTTAACAAAATTCTAGTTAATAGATAAAAATAAACAATCAAATTAATAAAAACTAAGACAACAAGTGTGACTAAGAACTACTGGAATTGTTTCGAAACCAAAAAAGGAACTACTACTAGTACACAAGGTTAACCTTATTCCCTTCCAGAAAAACAGTGCCTACTGCATACACGATGATAATCCTTTTGTAGTCCTTCATTTACACATCTTCTACCCTCAAATTGTACATATATGCTTGTTATCGACGTTGTCCCAATTCAAGAAATGAAGAACCAGAGAATTTTCCCTGTGTTTTTTTTTCGAGTTGATAAAAGTGTACAGATCAAACCCCATAAAGTGGTAAGAAGGTTCTGACAAATGAGTATGCAAGAGCTCCGGTGAATATGTAGCTGTCCACTCTATCAAGTATTCCACCATGCCCAGGTATAAGGGATCCTGAGTCTTTGACACCAGCCTCGCGCTTAATCATTGATTCAATAAGGTCACCAAACAATGACCCCACGAAATTCAGCAATCCAAAAGCAGCAGCATTAAGTAAAGACGTGGGCCAGCAAAAAACTTTTGATAACATTAGCGCAGTGGCTATACAACCACTCAATCCTGCAATTGCCCCTTCCCACGTCTTCTTTGGACTAACAGTAGTAAGTGGTGTACGACCAAATGTCCTTCCACCAAGAAACGCATATGTATCCGCCGCAATAATACTACTAAAAGAAATCAAAGTTGCCACTAAACCCACAGTCCAATGAGCACGACCACCAAGTAGAATAGGCCACACAGCTCCTACCTCCGAATTCAAAGCCGGAGCAGCCAAACCACATCTCAATTTAACCCAGAAACAAGGCAAATAACCACAATAAAACAACCCAAACATTGCATTACTCAACTGCGCAAATCGAGGATTCCCTCTTTGTAAAAGCAATGCAACAGCAACAACAAATGCAGATGATGTCAACGAAACATCCATCCGACCGTAATACAATGTAAGCACAGGCATCAATGCACAAATAACAGAACAAATACGCGTTAAATATTGCGGTAACGGTGTCATCCCTGAAGTAATACCCTGACTTCTAACCAACTCAAAATACTCACCTGCACCAATGTATACTACAGCAGCTAATGCCACTGTGAAAATCCATCCTCCAGCCAAAACAACCCCTGCAACTCCAACCCCAATTGCAACCCCAAAAACAACCCTTTTCTTGAATTGGCTCACTTTCTCCTTCTCCTCCTCCTCCTTCTGCAGCTGCTGCTGCAAATTCTCCCTGTGCCCTTCATCGCCTTCAATTTCACTGTTGGAGACTTCAATTGAAGGATTACTATCAGGGGGTATACAGAATCTACGAATTGGATGAGTTCTAATTAGGGTTTTACTTGACACATTGAGGACCAATTTTGAGCTCAATTTGGGGTACGGCAATCTTGAAAAAGTTGGGGCTTTTGAGGTGGAGGAGGGGCGGAGTGAAGAAGTAAGAGAAAGGGGTATGGGATTTGAATGATTGATTTTGAGATAAGAGGAAGATGAAGATGAAGCCATTAATTATGTAGGGTTGGTTGTGTCTAAACCTTGTATAGGCTGTTTATCCATCAATTCAATCACTGCGAATGAGAATGATAATAACTGTAAGGAATGATGGGGAGGACGGGTTTTGGTTTTAATTGAAGGTGATTGTAGATTTAGAATGTTTTTGGTTCATCCACACAAGAGTAATTTTCATCTACTTATTTCACAGTGATAACTGATAACCTCTCTCTCTCTCTCAGTCTGTTGGGTTTAACTTTTTGTTGCACAATTTTGAGAAAGCATTGTGCAAGTCGCCTAGTGAGGGGTACATTTTGGGCCGGTGTGGCTGATGTCGCTTTGGGTAAAGGGGTTGGAATGATTGGCTAGGATTATTGTGGTTTATATGATTTGATAGTTTATTGTGTAATGTAATCCTTTATAAAAATCTTGATGAATTTTGAATAAAAATATTGATTTTAAGTAGATATACATTCCTGTTTTTGGGCTACATCGTTTTGGATGAGAAAAAATGGGAGATGATTAGAAAGGTAAAGATGGTTAAGATTTGTGTGACTACAGGAGGCTGATTACGAACAATCCCTACTTAAATCAAAAAAATGGCCGTTCAAGGGTTGTTTTAGTTGCAGATGGAGTGGTAAGGCTAATCCAATGAATGAAGTTGATAAAGATGAAATTACAGTTTAAGTTGCAAAGAGATTGCAGGAGAAATGCTCTGATAGGTAGTCTGTAGAAAACTACATTTAGTCGATGTGAAGTTGTTCTATTCAAATTGACCGAGAGTTAGTCTTTTTATAGCTCTGCAAAACTCGGATCTTTAATCAGTGAGAGAAGGTTGAGGAGCAAGGACAGGCACCTCCTCCTGAATCTCAGGAATAGTTAAGGATAGATCAAGGATTGAGTTTATCCTCTACAACTGATTCCTTGTAACCGCTATTCTCTTTTCGTGTGAGCAGGTTGATACTCACACTTGTCGTAGACCGACAGACCAAAACCCTAAGTTTGTTTTCTTATTTGTGAGTTATATCCAAATATGTGTGATGTGTCTTATGATGTGTTAGTATTCTGTCTTATGATGTGTTAGTATTCTCTAGAGTTGTCGTAACTTTAGATGGAGGAATACGTACACTTGACGTAAACCAACAGGGGATAAGGTAGAGCATTAACCTAGCATGGTCGTCCATCGAGCGAAGAGAGAAGGCAGAGTCATTAGTCTATGGAGGGACAAGGGGCCTAGTAATGTTCTCGATACTCATGGTAATGTTTCAAAGTATTGATCTTCTTCAAGACTCGGGGTGTTGACCCAAATTAGTTTGTCTTTGACGGCACTAAGTATTATTAGCGCTAGATATGCGTTAATACAAAGCCAGGTTTGAGAGACACTGTGATATGGAGGCTTAGCACCTAATAATATTTGGTCTAGAGGCCTAGAAAATGAAGTTACATTATCTGATTATGCAACGACATTAAGCTAAGATAATGAAGGCCATTGGCATATGCAACATTGATGGTACAATAATGCATATCCGAAAATTCAAAGTTAGCCTAGATCAAGGAATGGACATGCGAGATGAGTCGTGAGATGTCTTATGCATTGTCCTAAGGCTTGGCCAAGGCCTGCTAATGCAAGTTGAAAACGCTTGGGGACCAAAATACACCACCACTTTTTTCTTAGGCAATCTGTATGGACAAACAATTCCGAGAGTTAAACTCAATCAAGGAATAATATCTTAGAGTTATATCTCTATCTTGCGATTAAAACGTTTATAGAGTCAAATCCGTGAACCTAATCACAAAGAGATTACTTGGACGGTACCAAATACCAATTTCCAAGAATCAATCAACTCGTATCCAACAAACAAAGTCGGACGTCTCTACTATGATTGGTAAAGAACAACTTATGATATTTCAATTATAAAGATAAACAATATAATGCGGAAAAAGAAATAACGCAGACACCAGAAGTTTTGTTAACGAGGAAACCGCAAATGCAGAAAAACCCAGGGACCTAGTCCAGATTGAACACCAAACTGTATTAAGCCGCTACAGACACTAGACTACTACTAATTAACTTCGAACTGGAATGTAGTTGAGCCCTAAAAGGTATCCCACCGATTAAGGTACAATCGCGCTCCTTACGACTCTTGAATCCCAGCAAGACTCCGCGTAATTGATTCCCTTATATGATGTCACACCAACTAAGAGTTTCTTCAACTTAATAGAAGATTTTAAACCAAATCTTCCTCCCACATATTAAGCCTATCCTGATTACGACCGAAACGTATAATCAAGGTGATGGAAATCGATAGCAATTTGACAGAAGTCTAGATATCCTCAAAATCCGGACTTATGCAACCCGAAGTCTGAGAAGAAGAGAACTTTGATGATCACCATCTATCTTGATCATTGAGAAAGCTCTACAAACAATCAAGATCGGGATACTCGATTTATCAAGGAAAGATAATTCAGCCTGGCTTCACGAATACCAATGAAGTCTTTATAGCCGCAAAACCCTAAAAGGGTTTCTTGAGAGGACGACTCTAGATACAATTAGGACACACCAAAAAGTAGTGTCAGGATTCAAAGATCCCTGTTGCTTGGAGTTCCCTTTTATATACATTCAAAGCATATGTTGCTTTAGGTATAAACTAAGGTATCTTTGGAACCAAGCAAACAATATTCACCATTAGATAAATCCATTGAATATGATTTACATAAAAAGATATACACTCTGGGTAGGTGAGACCGTAACCGAACCGTGTACAAAGATTATGTTCAACATAGTTATCCGAAACTAGCCGATTTGAACTTAAAAGCTTAGAGCATGTCTGGTATCATTTTCAAAAACTATTTTCCGTTTTCAAAAATAAAGAAAACTGAAAACACAACAAAAACGCGTCTGGTAGCGGTTTTTTTGAAAACGTTTTGTACCTGTTTTTGTTTTGGAAAAGAGAGAAAAAGAAAACGACTATTTATCGTTGTTATCGTTTTAATTCTTTTCTTTCTTGTTTCTTCAAAAATACGAACTGAGAGTAAAACCAAGGAGAGGCGATTTTTCATAGCTTTCAGGTATAAATTTTTTTCTATTTCTCCAAGGCTATTAGTAAAATTCTTTTTGGACTAATTGGGTGTATGATTTGAAACAGATGGGTTGATTCATTTGGTATCAAATTCTAGGATTTGCAGCAATTTTTAGGTAAGAAAATCTATTTCAATTTCTGGGTTTCTTGGATGATTTCTTTTCGATTTCTCTAAGGTTATTAGCTGATGTGAACTCGGTTAAGGGTTGTTGAGTGTTGAGATTTAGAACTTGAAGTTACACTATGACACATTAATATCTTAATGTGAGCTTGGTTTTATGTGATTTTCTTATTTTGATAGTAAATAGTAATGGGTTTAAGTTAATATTAGTAAAAGTTGCTTTTTTATTGTTATTTGTTGTGCTTGTCAAGTTAACAGGTTCTTGTTGCTTTGGTTTTTGAGAAACACTACTTTCTTTTCAAAATACAGGTTCTGCCTTTATTGTGTAATAACAATAAGTGTTTGCTTTGTGCAGGGACTATACCAAAGGGAGTATTTGGAAGATATTTGGTTGTTAATGTGCATATCGAAATTTCCAGGTACGTAGCTTTACTTTTCCATTGTTTCCAGCTTAAGATCTATGAATGTGGTCAGTTAAGGAAGAGATTTGGTAGATGCTTTGATTTCTGATCATAAAAAGAAGTGCATTACTATAATAATAAGGTGGCATGAGCCCATATATGTTAACAAGAATAGGATGATAGTGCTTTGATCTGGGATTCCAATGCAGCAGCAACCTGGTTCGCCAAAATTTTTAAAGAACAAGAGACGCCTCCAAATTTTTTGAGTTCAACTCTTAGTCATCGGAGTTAGGAATGTTCCTACTTGGAAGGATTTTTGGCAATTAGACTGGTACCTTGGACACTTCCATGGTCCAAAATAAAAAAGTTGTCAAATATCGAACAAGCCTTGTTCGAGTTGTGACCTGTTTTCCTATTAATGCAGGGTTAAATTGTTTTTCAAGTAGTGGCTTGCTGACTCCGTTTGAGATCGTAACTGCTGGTCTGTAATAATCATATTAGTGCGGGATTAAATCATACTATTGCAGAGAACTATTGTCGTTCTCTGCAATAGTTCCTTACCTCGATTATAACTACTTTTTGAATTGTGCCAGATTATAACTACTTTTTGAATAGTTCCTATTAATGCGTAAAACAATTGTGCCAGATTATAACTACTTTTTGAATTGCTAGTTTTAACTTATAACTAATTTTTAAAAATATTTTTTAAAAACAATCATACCGAACAAATTTTAGAAAATGAGAACAATGAAAATGGGTCTGTTTTAAACAGTAGAAATCTATTTTTGAAAATGGTACCAAACAAGCTTTTAATCTTCATATATTTTCATGAACACATAAGACATTAACTCTGAGTCACAATCATGTGATCAATTAAGTCTAGTGTTTAAGGAGAATCAATTAAATGTTAATTATCTTGAAGAAATAATTTAAACACACTTGAAAGTATAATCGACATGATTAGTATATGTACGAATACAATTACATAATAGTTCGTGAGTCGGTTCAGTCACAGTTCGCAAACTGGTTTGGAAACTTTACACCAAAACCGAGTTCCGGAGTTCACAGAACTTTTCAGATTTGCGTACTAGTTTGCAAACTTTCCGCTAAACCTAAATTTCGGAGTTCACATAACTTTTAAGGTTTGCGTACTGGTTTGGAAACTCAAAGACTATCTCTAGTTTCACAGTTCACAGAACTTAATCGGTTTGCATATCGGTTTGGATACTCACCCTTGGTTCTGTAACCACAGTTCAAGAATGGTTTTCATATTCGTATGCACACCGATCCGAATCATGAATCAAACAACTTTCATATGATGTGCATACGTATATGCGCATCACACAATCTGTAAGTCGATATTTGTATAGCTACTCCGCTATGTGTACGAATACATGTAATACAGGTTCAGACTTATAATAGTTTTCCCAGTAAAACTGATACCACTATCTTATATCCGAATCAATAGTAGTTTTATATTTCTCTAAATCAAATCGAAACATTCCTGAATAACATCAATGACACATATCACAGTTCCAGGCTAAATCTGAATGATAAACTCGAATCATGATTTTGATTCCGGACAATAAATTGTCCTAAACCAAAATTCATCAAGTATGAACAAATGTTCATTAACCTTAGCCATTATATTTCGAGAAAAAATTATCAAGATAAACTTGACTCGGAATTCTTGTTCACGCATATTAGTCTAATTAGTTATGCGACATCGTCTCAAATGATAGAAAGTGAACATAACTTGAGATATAGGTGGTTTAGTATTCACTTACCTTTTGTTGATGAAGTTCTCCAAAAACTTTGGTTGATCCTAGCCTTCAAACAATATAACGCAATTATGATTGTTGTAATCCTATGTCTCTCAACTACATTTCTATTCTAGTCAGAGACTTTAGCAAATTGTAGACTAGATATCAAGATATAATTTTGACAACTAAATTTGACAACAAGATTGAGATAGCAACACTTGTGGATTCGATAGAGAAATACTCTGATACAAGTGTAACAGTGGTGTTACCAAACGCGTCGTTGTAGATAGTTACCTGACCAAAAAGAATGCAAATGACGCATATTGAAGATGTATCAGACGTGATCAATGGGATGACTTTACTCAAGTCTTAACGTCCTAAGGAGTAAAAAGAATGTCCAAGACATTTATGGTGCAAGATGACGCCCTATTGGTTTATCAAGCAGTTAAAAGTTGGTTATGAACATCACACAATGCGACAATAAGGAGATAGATTCCCACGAATATAAATTGGTTTTACAATTAACCTTGTTTGGTAAATCCTATCCACCAAGTATATGTCTGTCATCAATTGTCATAACACCACAAAAGGAAGTAGTTGAAAAGTACTTCGGTGGTTAGGGAAACTTTTAGAGCACTGCTCGGTCGAACTCGCAAGCTTTGTTATCTCAAGCTTGATGTTAATGTTAGTTGCACAAACTATATCTTGATTTCTAGTCTACTGAAGTCAAGTATTGGACTAAGATTGTAATATGGTAGTTGAGTATCAGACATCACTGAATAACCCTCGAGGATTGAAGACTGAAGATCAAACAGAGACATTTGGAAGAACTTTACCGACAAAATGGTATGTGAAGACTGAACCATCCCATTTACTCGTGACATTTACCATTATATATCCTTATGAGATTTTGTCGCATTATTTTAGTAGATTTCATAATACAAAGAAGAAATTTTGTGTCAACTTTGTTTTGATATCTAATGTATAACTTCTGGTATTACCAAAATGCATCAATTTCTCAAAAGAACCGTGAAGGAATAAGCATATATACTAATGTACAACTTATACTTATGTAAAATAAATTCAGACAATATTGGTACACATTTTATTCAAAAATTGTGTATGACAACTGATTATGACATCACCAATATGTCTTTTACGGAGTGCGCATGTCAAGCATCTGATGCACACACGACACCAAAACAGGCGTTTCTGTGTTTAATTGCACATGTTGGACTATAGTTTTTGTTAATGAAAGTAAAAATGAAAATTTTGGTCAAAAGAAATATTTTACTTTTTGGATAATGAGGTTTGCTTTTGGATTTTGGAGTTCATTTTACCGTAAGCAGAATCTAGTGGTGCTTCCTTTCAACTTTCAACGTTAATGTCCACGTCATCTTAAAAGGGAGATACTAAGTTTATTGGTTAGGAGAGATTCAAGAGAAAAATACTGGCTTGATTGGGGTATACCCAATTTTAAGTGTACTTTTTTAAGGGCTAAGGGAGAGTCCTAATGGGTGAAATTACAATACTAACCTTACCCTTTATAATTTTTATTACCCTAAATCAGTTTTTTTGATTTCATTTCATCTTCCTTCTTCTCTTCTTCTCCTCCTCCACAACCATACCGGTTCTCCATCAGACCACCATCAAAACTCGTCGATTAATTCGTCGTAATCGTCGATTCAAAAATTCCGATTAATCTTCAAACATGGATCCACCACGGCCGAAACCTAGTCGTATGAAAAACACAAATTGAAAACCCAATTAATACAACCCTGGAATTACTTTGTTAGTTCAAAAGCAAGAGAAGAATAAAGCGGTTGAAGAAGAAGAAATCAAAGGTGATGAAAAAGGAGAAACGACACGATTGAGAAAGTAAGGGCCTACTTAAACTTACTCTAGTACTTCAGTTTCATGTTTGCATGTCAAATTAGGTCAGAAAAATCAAAATTCTGAATTTGAAGGTTAAACTGAAAGCAGGTAAGCCTCTAAAGAGGACCCTAAAAGATGGTGGAGGTGTTGCTTTTGGATACAAATACTCATGGGCATGTCAAATCCAAAATACTATCGTAAGTAATCTCAAATCGTCTTTGTTTTTTATTTAAGTGTATCTATCTTAAATTTGCGTCAACTGTTTGTATTTCTTTTCATTTTGTGTTTTTGGTATTTTGGATCACAAGCATGCCATCCGTCTCATGAGGCGCCAAGCTTCATGTTCAGTGACTAAGAACTGGGATCTTGACAAGGAATGTGACGAGGTGCAAGCGATTGTCAAGAATTCCGGGTTGTGACCTGCGGTGGAGAGTTCGAATATTAAGCATGATAGAGTTATTGTATCTGCATTCTGTGAGAGGTTCTACGGAGAGACTGATACAATTTTATTCCCATTCAGTGAGATGGAGATAACTCCCGATGATGCTCATCAAATTCTAGGCCTCGAGGTTGAGGGAAAAGCAATCAGTGAGGGCTTCGATAATAGCATTTCTTGGAATATCTTTAAATTGACTAGAACTTTGTTCAGTTGGGATCAAATTGAAAAGGAGTCTATGCTTGTGATGAAAGATGGTCATCTAAGCAAGAAGTTTAATCTGAAGAAGTTGAGGGACACATTATCTGGGACCAAGAAAATCTATGATGAGGAAGGAAGGGTGGACTTAGTGCGAACCAATGCTACCGCGTCATCTTATTTGCTATATGTCCTGGGAAAATGTATCTTCCCCGACAGTTCCGGAATCTTGGTCGATGTCAGGTATATGCAACTATTGGATCCGTTAGATAAGATGCATGAGTATTGATGAGTGCTAAAAAGTGCATATTTCTATATCTTTTTGTTGGCATTTAGCTCATCTTTTGTGCATTAATTCTACATTTTATCCCATATTCTGTATTTTCGTTGTTTTCAAGAATAAATACTTTTCTTTATTAATTTTGCATTTTTAGGTACTAAATAAAGCCTGGTTACCTCACGGAGCGAAAAGAGCAAAGGAACGGCAAAGACTCTCGATAGGAGGAAGCGAAGAATGATGTTTGCAAGAGCCGGATCAACTAGAAGTTGGCTTGAAGAGGAAGAATTGTTCTTAAAGAAGATATGGGCTTGGCATACCCAAGGCCCAAAACCCTCAACCAAATCCATTTCCATTATCCATACCCATTTCCATGAGAGCCGTCAGATTGGATCCATCTCATCATCCAACGGTCGCCTCATCATTGTGCATCAAAATCTGAAGCTCCTGTCAAACACTATAGTACCTAACTCCATCTGAAGCTGTCCTTTTTGCTGCATTTCCTCATCCTACGGTCGCTCCAATATCTTCCCATCTCACCGTTGGATCCACCTACCATCTTCACATCCGACGCGTTTCCTCGCAAATCATCACCCTTTGCCACACCCGCTCAACACCCTAACTTCCAAACCCATCGACCTCAAGCCAAACACCCCCTTCTCCCCAAACTGTCGACCTCTTCTTCTCTTCCCCAAACTTCCTCTCTTCCATCACCTGCAACCCCTTCACCACCACCATGCCCTGCCACTCCGTGCGAACCACCTTCTTCCCCGACCATCACAGAGACGATGTCTCAACCACCATCACCTACCCTACCTCAAACCCATCTCCCTAGCCTAGTTATTTTCCCCATCTCACAACCACTGAAACCCTAGGTTTTGGGGTGAGTAAAATAACTCGAACTAGGGAACAATTAGAGCAGCAGAGGCGTCAATTGAAGGCATAGAAGGACCAGAAGAGGCAGAGAAGAAATGGGTCGGCCGTTTTGAGTGATTTGTCACATCAAATTAGGTAAAATATCTAACCCTAATTTTGAGAATTTGGGGGAAAACATTGTAAACCCTAATTTTGATTTCTGGGTATAAATAGAAGGTGTGGGTGTGTGTTGTAACCATGCTGGGTTAGCCAGCTTCACTCTTGTAGAGAACTGGACTAGCCAGTTTCTCATATGTTTCATGTTTACACTGTTGGTTCATTTGTTTTGTAAATTTTCAGTCTTGTTTTGTTTGATTTTGCTCTTATTATCATATGTGATGAATGTTAATGTTGTTTATATGTTGAGCATGAGCTAAATTGTTGCAGCTGAGGTTTAGATGAAACCTCAGTGCACTGTCTGATAGTGGAATGCTAGGTTAGAGCCTTAGTGCATTGTTTTGATTGAGCAATGGGAAGAGACTAATGCTCATAGTGCCTGTGATTGATTGTTCTGTCAAAAGACAGTCAATGCTAGGGGCAAACTAGTTAGCAAATTAGTTTTCCTCCCATTCTAGATGTATGCATAGGATACTCAACTCAACCTAGGATCACATTGTTTGGATAGGACACAAAGGTGGACTCTAAGCCTTAGCTTAGACCACATTACCTTATTTCAGTCACTTACAATTTCAGTCTTATTTTGCTCCCTGCTCAACTAAATTTCTTAGCTATCTTGCTGTTTATTTCTTGTATTTTGAAGCCTGTTGTGCATTGAAATCAGTGCACAAACTCACCCCCGCCCTTGGCTCACAGCCTTGGTTCCATGCTGTTTTGTCATCTTTGCTTTGTTAACTGTTTTGGTTCTTTGCAATTGCCATATTACTTTGCCTTGCTCACTGCCATAGTGCCTTGTCTCCATTGCTAGCTTAGGAAAATTTCTCGTATGCTCCCACTCCCTGTGGACTGATCCCTTGCTTACTCTCTATACTAAAACTTGGCCTTGTATACTTGCAAGTCTTTTGTGTGTCTTTTCTAACCACACCAAGTTTTTGGCGCCGCTGCCGGGGACTCGGTAGCGGCAAAATTGCTTTTTCTTTCTTTGGTTTTGCTCTTGCTTGCTGATTCTTCTCTTCTGAAACCAACAGGTGCATTGCCTTGCTGCTTGCTGAAACTCCTGTTGGGATGTTACTGTTAGGCATTGTTGCTGCACTGAACTGGTGATGTTTCTCTTACTTGCAGGTGCTGTTGGAGCTGGTGCTAGGAGAAGCTGCCTGACCCTGGTGCAGCTGCTGTTGCTGAAGCTGTTGCCCCTGCTGTTGTTGCAGCTGCCCTTGCTGGAGCTGCTGGGCTGCTGTTGCTGAAGTTGTTCCTGTTGCTCTGCTGCTGAACTGAACTGCTGCTAGTGCTGCCTCTGTTGCTGGAGCTGTGCTGTGTTTTTGTTGTTGTTGTTGCTGTTGCTGTGCTGTGGTGCTGCTGCTGCTGTTTCTTGCCAGGCCAAGCCTGTTGCTGTTGCTGAGTTGATCTGGTGTTGTTGTCTGCTGCTGCTGTAGCTAGACCAAAACACAACTGGGCTACACAAGCTAAGGAAAAGAACAAGGCCCAACTGGGCTGTGCAACTAAAAACAGAGCAGCTGGGTTGTGCTTAAGCAAGTAAGCCTAAACCCATTAAGAGAACCCAACCTGTGGGCTTCCATTTTTAATTTGTGGGCTTGTAATAATTTTTTCCATTTTTTTTGTTGGGCTTGTAATTTAAGTTAACTTTTGGGTTTGTCTTTGAGCTTAACTGTGGGATTGTCCCTATCAAAATTTTGGGTTTCAAAAAACCCAACAAACAACCTAAACAAGTTTAACTGAACCTACCAACTCAGCTGGGCTTCGTTAGTTTCTGGGCTTGCTGAAGTCGTTAGTGGGCCGTGTACCCAAACTCTAGGCCGAAAGTTGGGCTCTGTTTCACAACAGTTCCCAAAACCCATTGCCTCACCAAAGCACAACCAAAACAGTGGGCTTATCCCAATAAGAACCAAATTTTTAATCCCATAAAAACCAAAGTTTTCAAAACCCATAAAAACCAAATGTTTTTCATTCCCATTAAAACCAAATATTTTTCCCAAAAATCCAAACCCATTAAAACCAAATAGTGGGCTTTGTGTCTTTTCAATATGGGCCAACCTAGTGCTCTCCATGAATACATGTATCCCACAATAAAAATTCCATTATCATGTATTGTTTTACCTCAAACCAATAACCCTTTTAAAATAAATGCAAGCATGATACAAATACTTCCTATATTTCGAGGGTTCGATTCTGAGAACCCCTATACTCATGTAAGAGAGTTTGAACAAATTTGTCGGACTATGCAACCTGAACATATGTCCGAAGACTCTCTGAAATTGTGTTTGTTTACATTTTCTCTAAAGGAAAGGGACAAAACATGGTTTTACGGTTTGAGACCACAATCAATCAACACTTGGGACCAACTCACAGATCTATTTTTTAAAAAATTCTTTCCACATCATAGGACCATCGCTATTCGTCAAAGTATCAATTGTTTTGTCCAATTGGATGAGGAAACTGTTTTTGACTATTTTGAACGTCTTAATGATTTGTTGAGCGAATGTCCACACCATGGATTTGAGAAGTGGAGACTTGTCGCTATCCTCTATGAGGGACTAGACTTTAAATCTCGAGCCATGGTTGAGTGTATGTGTAATGGTGAATTTCTTGATAAAACTGTGGATGATGCATGGAAATTTTTAGCTGAGATTGCAGAGAAAAACCATCAATGGGAATCTGTTAGGGAAACAGGGACAACACCACATGGTATGAGTCACCCCCATGAGTTAGAGTCTTATTCTTGTGATAGCTCCGACCTTAGGATTGAAAATTATCCTAGATTGCAAAATCCCTATCATGATGATGATGATGATTATGATGTTATGTTAGAAGAACATGTCTATACTGAAAATGTTATGGAACCTTTGGGTTCAAATACATTAGGCTTCTCTGCCTCGACCTTCATGAATGATGTTTCTTCTAGTATTCCATATACATGTGATGTTAATACTGATTTTGAGCATGTGCATCTGTCCTATGAAAATGATTTAGGTAATATAGAATCTTCTGTTGACACTAATATGCATGAAAATATATTTGATGTGTCTGATTCTCTACCTAGGTCACATTGTGATATTTCTCCTGATTTGCCGATGCATGAGAATAAATTTGTTGATGATGTTGATGACTCTGATTGTGATCTTGCCAATTTGTTTGATGATTGTGAGCATGTTGTGACACGTGTAGAAGACTTAGGAGATGTTTATGTGATTAGTAATGATGTGCCTATCGTCCTACATAAGTCACAATCTGATGGCCTTCCACCCAACCTAGATTTGGTTTGTACCCATATTGTCAAACCGACTTTTCTGAGAGTCCCTAATCTAGGTTTGGAATTGTGTGCTTCCCAAGTCCTCTTGGACTATTTTGCTTCTAAGTATAATACATTTGAGGAACCATAGTTGGAATTAGCATGTTTGCCCGTCCCTAGCACAGTTCACTTTGAGTTAGACCTTGTACATGATGAACCCCCAAAACTGCGAGATTTTGTTTCCAAAATTTTATCCGTTGAAAAATCCAGGTTTGGGGGTAGCTCATTTTGTTTCACAGCTTCACTTGCATGCCTATCATATTATTATTGTGTGAAGTTGTTGAAACCTCTACACTTTATCTTTTGGGTTGATCCTCAACTCTTTAGATTGTTAGTGTATGGTGAATTTTTGTATATAATCCAGTAGATAAAATTTCTTAAAACCCTTTTGTTCCTTGTGTATATATTTTGCTAATCCAATATGATCTCGGCTGACATATGTTGGATTCTTGCCTTGAATAACGGATTTCTAATATTGCTTTCGCCGTGATCGGGTATTCTCTTTCCTTTTTCTCTACTCAACATGATCCTCTTCATATGTTGTATTATAATTTTGTTCATATTTTGAAACATTGAGGACAATGTTTAGTTTAGGTTTGGGGGTGAAAAGTAGATACTTTGATAATATGCCATAATTGAAAACAAGAACTCCTTCTTTTTGAAAAAAATGAAAAAATCAAAATAAAAAATAAAAAATTGAAAAAACCATAAAAATGGAGCTCATTTACCTTGAAATGTTGACTCTTGTGCAAATATGTAATTTTTAGGAGTCTTAGTCTAGATATTTAGGCACCCTGATTCTAGCACAATTCACATAGTGATAAGAAATTTGCACGCGCACGATCTACCAATACATGTATAGCCTCGATCTTCAAGGTGTTTGATAGGAAGTCACGATTGCCAATCACTTTAGAATACTGAACGAAACTTGACTAGCTTGTTCTTTGGTTGGTTGGGATAGAAGGTGGAGGTTACATTAAGAAAGACAACCATCGAATTTAACTGGGTGCATCAAAAAGGGCTACCTCTTGCAAAGTGTCATGTAATCTTTTGTTTCCTTTTGTATATGTATCAAAAGTGTTTCTTTAT
>NC_039359.1:53840090-53843078 GCF_003573695.1 Papaver somniferum
AAAAAAAAAAAAAAAAAAAAAAAAAAAAAAAACGATGTATATATTCAGAAAAAAAAATATCAGAAAAATACAAAAAAATCAAGTGTTTATCAATTCCATCCTCTCTTGTTCCAAAAATAAAAGAGAGTAGTCAATGTAAATAAGAGTCATGTAAAGAGTCATTTTGTTGTTTCATTGTAATAAGC
The DNA here is from genome assembly GCF_003573695.1 of Papaver somniferum. Classification (NCBI taxonomy): domain Eukaryota; kingdom Viridiplantae; phylum Streptophyta; class Magnoliopsida; order Ranunculales; family Papaveraceae; genus Papaver; species Papaver somniferum. Next base: position 53,840,276 of record NC_039359.1, read on the forward strand.
AAGGAGGGTGTATGCCATTGATGTACAACGCGAGTAATTGTGAAACACCTCCTACTCATTCACAATTCTCGTAAAGTCCGGACAGCTAGCTAGATTTCGACCTTGGTTCTTAGCCTGAGAAACTATCTCTTGGTGATTAGTAGTCATAACATACGATCTTTCTTTACACATGTGTAGATACACTTTACACTCTTATCACATGTCTTTTTTTTGTTATCAGTGCTAGGATCGTGCCTTGATAGCTAGATTGACATCTCCATTTTGCTGTGAGCTTAAACTGACTTGCACAAGTCACATTTGATGGAATCTGAGCTTATATTTTGACCTAGAACTTTGTAGGTACGTTCTAAGCAAACCTTCACGAGACTTCAACTCGTCCACTAGGGACACTTAGTGGTTTAAAAGGCTTAGTGCATACGCTAAATGCATTCGAGAGACCAGCGACAGTGGTATAGGTAGGATTTCCTTAGTTTTGTTTTACTTGAGGACAAGTAAAATTCAGGTTTGGGGGTATTTGATGAGTGCTAAAAAGTGCATATTTCTATATCTTTTTGTTGGCATTTAGCTCATCTTTTGTGCATTAATTCTACATTTTATCCCATATTCTGTATTTTCGTTGTTTTCAAGAATAAATACTTTTCTTTATTAATTTTGCATTTTTAGGTACTAAATAAAGCCTGGTTACCTCACGGAGCGATAAGAGCAAAGGAACGGCAAAGACTCTCGATAGGAGGAAGCGAAGAATGATGTTTGCAAGAGCCAGATCAACTAGAAGTGGGTTTGAAGAGGAAGAATTGTTCTTAAAGAAGATATGGGCTTGGCATACCCAAGGCCCAAGGCCCAAAACCCTTAACCAAATCCATTTCCATTATCCATACCCATTTCCATGAGAGCCGTCAGATTGGATCCATCTCATCATCCAACGGTCGCCTCATCATTGTGCATCAAAATCTGAAGCTCCTGTCAAACACTATAGTACCTAACTCCATCTGAAGCTGTCCTTTTTGGAGTTCATTTTACCGTAAGCAGAATCTAGTGGTGCTTCCTTTCAACTTTCAACGTTAATGTCCACGTCATCTTAAAAGGGAGATACTAAGTTTATTGGTTAGGAGAGATTCAAGAGAAAAATACTGGCTTGATTGGGGTATACCCAATTTTAAGTGTACTTTTTTAAGGGCTAAGGGAGAGTCCTAATGGGTGAAATTACAATACTAACCTTACCCTTTATAATTTTTATTACCCTAAATCAGTTTTTTTGATTTCATTTCATCTTCCTTCTTCTCTTCTTCTCCTCCTCCACAACCATACCGGTTCTCCATCAGACCACCATCAAAACTCGTCGATTAATTCGTCGTAATCGTCGATTCAAAAATTCCGATTAATCTTCAAACATGGATCCACCACGGCCGAAACCTAGTCGTATGAAAAACACAAATTGAAAACCCAATTAATACAACCCTGGAATTACTTTGTTAGTTCAAAAGCAAGAGAAGAATAAAGCGGTTGAAGAAGAAGAAATCAAAGGTGATGAAAAAGGAGAAACGACACGATTGAGAAAGTAAGGGCCTACTTAAACTTACTCTAGTACTTCAGTTTCATGTTTGCATGTCAAATTAGGTCAGAAAAATCAAAATTCTGAATTTGAAGGTTAAACTGAAAGCAGGTAAGCCTCTAAAGAGGACCCTAAAAGATGGTGGAGGTGTTGCTTTTGGATACAAATACTCATGGGCATGTCAAATCCAAAATACTATCGTAAGTAATCTCAAATCGTCTTTGTTTTTTATTTAAGTGTATCTATCTTAAATTTGCGTCAACTGTTTGTATTTCTTTTCATTTTGTGTTTTTGGTATTTTGGATCACAAGCATGCCATCCGTCTCATGAGGCGCCAAGCTTCATGTTCAGTGACTAAGAACTGGGATCTTGACAAGGAATGTGACGAGGTGCAAGCGATTGTCAAGAATTCCGGGTTGTGACCTGCGGTGGAGAGTTCGAATATTAAGCATGATAGAGTTATTGTATCTGCATTCTGTGAGAGGTTCTACGGAGAGACTGATACAATTTTATTCCCATTCAGTGAGATGGAGATAACTCCCGATGATGCTCATCAAATTCTAGGCCTCGAGGTTGAGGGAAAAGCAATCAGTGAGGGCTTCGATAATAGCATTTCTTGGAATATCTTTAAATTGACTAGAACTTTGTTCAGTTGGGATCAAATTGAAAAGGAGTCTATGCTTGTGATGAAAGATGGTCATCTAAGCAAGAAGTTTAATCTGAAGAAGTTGAGGGACACATTATCTGGGACCAAGAAAATCTATGATGAGGAAGGAAGGGTGGACTTAGTGCGAACCAATGCTACCGCGTCATCTTATTTGCTATATGTCCTGGGAAAATGTATCTTCCCCGACAGTTCCGGAATCTTGGTCGATGTCAGGTATATGCAACTATTGGATCCGTTAGATAAGATGCATGAGTATTGATGAGTGCTAAAAAGTGCATATTTCTATATCTTTTTGTTGGCATTTAGCTCATCTTTTGTGCATTAATTCTACATTTTATCCCATATTCTGTATTTTCGTTGTTTTCAAGAATAAATACTTTTCTTTATTAATTTTGCATTTTTAGGTACTAAATAAAGCCTGGTTACCTCACGGAGCGAAAAGAGCAAAGGAACGGCAAAGACTCTCGATAGGAGGAAGCGAAGAATGATGTTTGCAAGAGCCGGATCAACTAGAAGTTGGCTTGAAGAGGAAGAATTGTTCTTAAAGAAGATATGGGCTTGGCATACCCAAGGCCCAAAACCCT
>NC_039359.1:53843088-53862885 GCF_003573695.1 Papaver somniferum
AGAGGCGTCAATTGAAGGCATAGAAGGACCAGAAGAGGCAGAGAAGAAATGGGTCGGCCGTTTTGAGTGATTTGTCACATCAAATTAGGTAAAATATCTAACCCTAATTTTGAGAATTTGGGGGAAAACATTGTAAACCCTAATTTTGATTTCTGGGTATAAATAGAAGGTGTGGGTGTGTGTTGTAACCATGCTGGGTTAGCCAGCTTCACTCTTGTAGAGAACTGGACTAGCCAGTTTCTCATATGTTTCATGTTTACACTGTTGGTTCATTTGTTTTGTAAATTTTCAGTCTTGTTTTGTTTGATTTTGCTCTTATTATCATATGTGATGAATGTTAATGTTGTTTATATGTTGAGCATGAGCTAAATTGTTGCAGCTGAGGTTTAGATGAAACCTCAGTGCACTGTCTGATAGTGGAATGCTAGGTTAGAGCCTTAGTGCATTGTTTTGATTGAGCAATGGGAAGAGACTAATGCTCATAGTGCCTGTGATTGATTGTTCTGTCAAAAGACAGTCAATGCTAGGGGCAAACTAGTTAGCAAATTAGTTTTCCTCCCATTCTAGATGTATGCATAGGATACTCAACTCAACCTAGGATCACATTGTTTGGCTAGGACACAAAGGTGGACTCTAAGCCTTAGCTTAGACCACATTACCTTATTTCAGTCACTTACAATTTCAGTCTTATTTTGCTCCCTGCTCAACTAAATTTCTTAGCTATCTTGCTGTTTATTTCTTGTATTTTGAAGCTTGTTGTGCATTGAAATCAGTGCACAAACTCACCCCTGCCCTTGGCTCACAGCCTTGGTTCCATGCTGTTTTGTCATCTTTGCTTTGTTAACTGTTTTGGTTCTTTGCAATTGCCATATTACTTTGCCTTGCTCACTGCCATAGTGCCTTGTCTCCATTGCTAGCTTAGGAAAATTTCTCGTATGCTCCCACTCCCTGTGGACTGATCCCTTGCTTACTCTCTATACTAAAACTTGGCCTTGTATACTTGCAAGTCTTTTGTGTGTCTTTTCTAACCACACCAAGTATTCTTGGGGTACTGCAGCGGTCTCCTTCTTGAACAATGAGTTGACAAAGGATTCACGGGCACTCACTGCTCAAGTTAATGGAAATATATGTCTCTTCCAGGTAATTTTCTTGTCTAAATCATTTATATTTGTAAAATTTTATAAAGATAAGATTCTTACTAAAGTTTGTGTTTGCATAGGTTTGGATATATGAGCACTTCCCTACTTTAGTGAAAGCCAACTCCTACATCAAAGTGAATGAGAATGTTGTGATTGATAAGCCAATAGGACAAAAATAAAGTTTTAAGGGTGGTCAAGATAAGGATATGCCGCAGCAGCTTATCAACGTGCGAATCTCCTTGGACAAATTGACTTGGAATGAGGTAATATTTGATCTATATCGAGATGCTATAAATCAAGGTTTAATGCAAAGGAGAGATGATATTGCATTATACTACGGTCCCTTGATGTTCTCCCATGGATTTTCAATGTACGATCCACATCGGGTAATGCGACAATTGGGTTATGTCCAAGAAGAACCCAATTTCGATACTGATCCGTTCTTTAAAGTGGTAAAGGGAGGAGTGCAGCGCGTCCCAAAAAGGTATTGACGTCCGTTACGCTCCAGCGCCAGTTAACGAGCATTGGAACGGAAGACGTGGTCGTAAAGTCGATACGAGTCTTTTGAACGAGGTGACCGAAGGTCATGAAGCTCATGAGAAATACATGACGTGGTACTTGGGTCTGGCTCGTCCTACTGTGATTAGGGAACCGACTGCTGAACTATTGGCTCGTAAGAACAAGATGGCAGCGAAAGATCCAGCAATAAGTCTTAAGTTCTTTTTAAGTATTTTAGAGTTGCTTTTACTGTTTTGAGATTACATTATCGAATCATTCTATTAATTGTTTGTTGTTTAATTGAAAATAGAAGAAGCGCATTTGAAGACCTTTGTGAAGGTGATGTGTTGCGCGAGAGACAGAGGAGAGCCTTTGTCGATTGAAGAGAAAACCAAGCACATTGACTACGCTAGCAATGTTGACAATAAGGATGCCTATGAATTGTTCAAGCAAGCTGATGTCTAAGTAAAGAGGGAAGAAAAATCCAGGAGGGAAGCACATGCCAAGATGAATGATGACAAAAAGAAGGATTGTTCCCGTGTGATGGTAGTAGTGGTAGTGGTAGTGGTGGTGGTCGTGATAATGCTAAACGGGGCCGTGGTCGTGGTCGTGGTAGTGAATGAATGTAGTTCTAGTTTATTTCTTTATGTTGTGGTATACAAATGTTAAGGTTAACGGTTGGACAAATGTTTTTTTAAGGTTTATGGGACATGTTTTCGTATTTTGGACAAAAAGTGTTGGATTTCTAATTGTTGAATGAATGGTTTGTTTAGCTATGTAAAGTTTCAATAGTTCCTCCGGCATGATTTTGTTAAGATACATTGCCGACTAAACCAGGGTCGACAAGGTTGTGAACTTTCAGACTGCCGGCCATGACAGCAGAAGAAGTTTGCGTACCAGGGTCGGCAAGGTATTCTGTTATCGACCCTTCCGACTACGTGTTGCAGAAAATACCATCTCTTGATGCTTAAAATCATAATAAGGTCGCATGGTTATAAAATACGATTCTGCCGACTATATCACAGCCGACACGCTACTGACCAAATACCTTCCCGGCGGTTATACAGAAGAAAATGAACTCCTGATGCCTAAAATCATAATAAGGTCGGCATGATTATAAAATTATACGACCCTGCCGACTATATCAAAGCGGGCTTGCTGATGACCAAATACCTTCCCGACGGTTATACAAAAGAAAATGAACTCCTGATGCCTAAAATTATAATAAGGTCGGCAGGGTAAGAAAATTACGACCCTGCCGGCCAAACTTAGTCGGCATAATGGGGAAATAAAAACCTCGCCCGCGAGTTCAAAATTCAAATTTTTGCAAGTACAATTGCATTGATTGACTACCATAGCGGCCAAATTTGGGCACCATCCTATAAATACACTACTTCTTCATACAAAACAACACACAACTATTTGCATATACCTTCCAAAGATCATATCATCATACACTCCATCTAACTCACCCAATAGCTCTCTACATACAACAATGGCATCATTTGATTCAAATGAAGATTTAGCAATCACCAAAGCTTGGTACGCGGAAACTCGAGTTAGAAGGCAGTCCTCTGTAAGGGTGGATGCCGAAACCTTTTGGGCTAGGATACCCAATAAATATAGGCAAGACTTTTGGGAATCCTGATGGAAGAAGTGTTCAACAAATTCATGATAGGCACCTAGTCATCGAAAATGCGATACTTTCTTATTAAGCTATCCAAAAACCGATTTTTAATGCTACCAACTTCAACTTGTCCATTGAACAATTTGTAAGTATTTTTGTGGTTTATTTTACGTGATACATGTTGTTTGATCTTCCAACTTAAACCGCACTAACAAAGTAAGTTTGTATTTGTGTTTTTGTAGCATGGAGTCGTCAACGCGCGCTACTTGGAGGAACAGGGGGAAGCATTAGCATTCGATGCAAGCTATCAATTCATCCAAAATCCTGGAGAATGCCCCGGAGATGATGGAGGGTGTATCGTCGTAGGATTCCTCGGGCGAAGATTGATGTCTTTAAAAGCTTTAGTGTAGGTTTTCTGGGTAGATCTCTATGTAAACCCTCACGAGACTATAACTCGTCCACTAGGGTCGCCTAGGGGTTCAAAGGCTTGATGCACATGCTAAGTGCATTCGTTGTTCCGTCGACAAGGATTTAGATTTTATGCTCAATCAATGTATTAACCTAAATTGCATGAATAAAGTGAATTACATCTTCCCATATTTTGTTTTCTGTTGGGTATAACTATAGACCGGCAAGGTTACGTTGCCGACTTTTCAACAGCCGGAAATGTTAGAAATTATTTGCATGCCGACTATAAGTCAGCCGACAATGTTAGAAATTATTTGCATGCCGACTATATGATAGACGACATTGTAGGAAATATTTACATGCCGACCATAAGATTTCTGGCCCAACATAGTAGGCATATTCTTCATTCAAAAACGATTCCGGCCTAAAAAGGGTCAGTGTTTTCTTCATTCGCGGAGCATGCCTCCTAGACTTAGTCAGCACCTTATTCAAACGTAGACCATGTCGGTGAAACATAGTCGACACCTTATTGAAACGTCGACCTTGCCGACCTTTCACATTTTCAAAACCAAAATTTTTGATTGAAATCGAACTCATAAGACAGACGAAAGGTTTAATCTACTGAATTCATAATTTCAAAATTTTAATCCAAACTCAATTAATTAACCTAATCAGAATTTTTAGTATTAATTAAACAAGGATATATTTGCCATTTAGAAAATATATGGTTAAGAGGTGGCCTATTTTACTTCTAAATGTCTTGGGTTTTGTCTCATTAGATATACCCCAATTAATATGGGTAAACCCAATCAAGTATATATCCTAAATAGTTTGGCGAAAAACATCTTGGTAATTAACCTCTAATGATGGGCTAACCTTAAAATAATCAATGGATGAAAATTATTTGTACCGAACGGTTTCGCTAAAAAAAATTATTATTTTTTTTTTTGCGGTCATCAAGTTTTGCTTCAATTATTCCCTTGAACCGCAACTTGAATCAAAGAAAATGATTATGGTTTCTAAAGTTGAATGCTCCCCTTCAACAACAAGTAAGCTACTAAGTTTGATGGTCTTCAAACTCGATTTTCAATATATTGGTGACTACTGAGTGAAGGGTTACTTATAGCGTGTTTGGATGCGCACTCAGAAGTTACTTTTCGATTTTTGGAAGTCAAAATGTCAGAAGTCAGTTTGGCAATGATATTTCAGAATGACTTCTAGAATTAGAAAAGTCAGCTTTTTGTGAAGCAAAATGTTTTTGCTTCTGACTTCTGCTCGTAACTTCTACTTCTGGAGTAGCAGATTTGTATCCAAATGCGCTATTAGAAATTTTCCAATATATTTGTCTAGTGTCTAGTATTCAAACTTATTTAGAAATTCCAACAGCAGATAGTACATTACGGTGACAAATTTTGAATCAGGACACTACTAGCAGGATTTGAACCATGAAGTAAATTTTTGGTCCATCCCGTCACATAAGTATATCCGTCCGTGTAGCCCCAAACATCCAAATGTCCACCAACAATGAAATAAAAGATAACCAGAGCAATAATGCCAAAAATTACCGCATCTCATCACCATTACATCACACATCTCCACAAATATAAATCAACCGGAGTTTAAAAACAATAAAATACCAGACACAAGCAGTCGATCTATGCTAACGGAGGTCACCGTTAAACATAAAATAAAAAAACCGATTAAAGCCCTCCTCGATTATTTAACCAAACCGAGACATTAAGGGGCAGCTATAACATAGACTGCTCTCCACTCTCTCCTCTGTTTTATGCCCTTTGCCACTCGCCAAAGGGTCCAACCACAGTCTTATTTAGGTAGAGGTTCATCCGAATCAAAAAAAACATATTCAATTTCAAAAACCCCATTCGAGTTCTTAATCATGGCTGCTCAATTAGCTCTTAATCAGGTCAGTATAACTTAATTCTGTTTTGATTTGATTCCTTCTTATTAGCTATTTTTTAGGTAATCTAATTGAGGGTTTTTGTTGTTGTTTTAGGGTTCTAATCTATCTGTTCGAGTTGGAATTAGTGATTCATCTCAAAGGGTATCTGGATTTCAGGTATAATCATCATTATCACACTGGGGCTTTTTTGATTTGCCTTGATTTGTATATTGATTGTAAGAAATCACTCTCAGAAGTACTAGAAACTAAAAAGGTGGTCCAATTTTGAAAACCCAGTTTTCACTAGTGAACAAATTGTTGTTTTGTCTTTTGGATTTAGGTTTTGAAATTAATCTCAATAAGGGTTTATTGTTTTTTGAATATTAGTGATTAAATCTCAACAAATTTTATTGATTAAATTGGTGATTACTGATTATTAGTACAACATATTCTGTAGGAATTTGGTGTTTTGAGATTCCCTCATGAAGGGTTTAGTGCTTGTTAGTGATTAATTTTGAACAAGTTACTGATTATTACCAACCACTATGAGTAGGAATGTGAGTTGACTTTTAAGATCTAGTTCTGTTTGTTTAAGTCTATTGGAAAGTTAGGTCACTTTTTGTCTGACAGTGGTAGGCAAATGTCTAATCGCTAGTGAGTTACTCGTGGTTTGACGTGGATGGTGATGTGGTGCGCTCCTATTGTTGCCATGGTGAACCTTTTGGGGTGGTTATTAGGAGCCATGTCTCCGGTCTCTGAGTATTTGGCGAGCAAGGCACTAGTTATCCAACATTTTGTCTTTTTCCTTTCTTTTTCTTTCTGTTTGGTACATCGTTGTCTTTGATCATATACTTGATTACCATGTTTATGCAAGCAGTTTGTGAACTTTGTGGTCGTAACTGTATATGAAAATCAGAAAATGAATTTGCACACTTATATTTGCTATGAGTTCCTAATGCGAGGTTGCTAATGTGTTTTTTTTTTCCTTTTTGTCAGAGACAAAATCTACGGTTTCAGGAGAAACCATGTCTTCCACATTTGTCCTTGAATTTGAAAAGCAATAGCTTGAAATCAAAAAACTCGTTCAGAGTATGCATGTCTGTGCAACAAGCGAACGTACCAAAGGTTGCAGTATCACCTTTAGAACTAGAGGATCCTCAAGATCCACCTCTCAACCTACACAAACCTAAGGAACCTTATACTGCAACAATTGTTTCTGTGGAAAGGATTGTTGGCCCAAACGCTCCTGGAGAGACTTGCCATGTTGTGATTGATCATGGTGGCAATGTTCCTTACTGGGAAGGACAGAGTTATGGTGTTATACCACCTGTAAGTAATCTATACTCGTGTAGCTAAAACTAAATAACATTTTCAGCGCTTGAATATATTTGTATATGGTGATGAAATGAACTGAATTGGTCTCTTTGCGACTGTTATTTATGAACAGTGTTACTTTTGCATCTCTTTTGTTATGATTTTGCAGTGTTTAACACACTGTTATTTAAATAAGACTTTAGTTGTTACTTATTTTTTCTTTGTTAATGGTTAGCTAAGGATTTTTGTCTGATGTTGTTTTATTTTTAATTTGCAGGGGGAAAATCCAAAGAAACCAGGAAGTCCTCACAATGTTCGCCTCTACTCAATTGCATCTACCAGGTATGGAGATTCTTTTGACGGAAAGACTGCCAGTTTATGTGTTCGCCGGGCTGTATATTACGACCCTGAAACTGGAAAGGAAGATCCCTCTAAAAATGGAGTCTGTAGCAACTTTCTTTGCAACTCAAAGCCAGGAAACAAAGTTCAAGTCACAGGTGATAATGCCTATTCATTTATTTAGAATAGTGCCAGAACGAGTAACCATACTTAATTACGATTGGGATTCATTTGTTGAATGTCATACCACAGTTTTGAAATGGCTATAAATGTAATTTTGTATGCTGTTGCACACCGAAAAATCATCTAAACTAAAGCGTTAACTTTTTGACAGGTCCTTCTGGAAAGATAATGCTTTTACCCGAGACCGATCCAAATGCCACACACATTATGATCGCCACCGGAACAGGTGTGGCCCCATACAGAGGATACCTCCGCCGCATGTTCATGGAATCCGTCCCCACGTATAAGTTCGGTGGACTTGCTTGGCTCTTCCTTGGTGTGGCCAACTCTGACAGTCTTCTCTACGATGAAGAATTTTCAAAGTACCAGAGAGATTACCCCGACAACTTCCGGTTCGACCGAGCTCTTAGTAGAGAACAGAAGAATAAAACTGGGGGAAAGATGTACGTCCAAGACAAGATCGAGGAGTACAGTGATGAAGTATTCAAGCTCTTAGATGGAGGTGCTCATATATACTTCTGTGGATTGAAGGGTATGATGCCTGGAATCCAAGACACACTAAAAAGAGTTGCTGAGCAGAGAGGTGAGAGCTGGGAAGCAAAACTCTCGCAACTCAAAAAGAATAAGCAATGGCACGTTGAGGTCTATTAGGCGTTCTGGGCTTGTCGATGGATCTGCAGGAACCAAATACCTATCTTTACCTGTAACCCTCATTTCTCTGCCCTAGAAAAGCTTGAGCAGATTCCATGTTCTTGTACTCTGTAGGGGCTATTGTAGGAAAACTTCACCAATTTTTAATGATTTGTACTTGTTCAGTAGTATCATTTTAAAAAGGTAAAAATCATTTGGTTGTCTCGACTGTCGTAAAATAAATTCACTTGTACTTGGGATACATGTTTCTGTGCTGTTTTAATTACACTGTTTTTATTTCGATATTCAGAGCAGTTTTTAATGTCCAAGTTAAGAATTACTGTGTTCTTAATCCCAAACAGGTTAGAAACTGTCAGTCTGTTGATGGTGACTCTTGGTGCTTCTTCTTAGCTTGGATTACGACGATTGGGTTGAACTGTGAAACTCCTGCCGTCTTTCCCCTTCATAGACTGCTGTAAACCACAGAGGCATCACAGGCTGTGGCGGCATGATTGTTGTGGAAGCACCATATGCAGGTTTTCCTCTTATCCGTCTGTTTCTTTATAAGCTAAGCAATCAGTTCATCACCCATATAGGGCCAACCTTTGAGGCATTTCTACATTCTATAGAAAGTTGCTTCAATCAGTACCAATCAGATGCACGAATGATTATTCCTGTATTTCATTAATTCAATCAGTACATGGACAGAATGACTGCAACAATAATGGGGGTTCTGTTGCGGTTACCGCAGAATTGATATGTTTTGCTTCATCATCCACACAAGTAATTCTTATCTCTTTTATTTACACAAAATAAATGATACGAAACAAGGAAGAAACATGATCCACAATAAGAGTAGAGTATAAATAAAAATATAATTGCAATTATAAGTACCTATAAACCTGTAAATGTATCAAACATTAAGTATAATTTAACGGAAAGTAAATTCAGGCCTACTAACGTGTTCCATCTCACAGTAGGCTTACATGCTTTTGAAACGCTTCCATAGTCAGCGTATATGCCGAATCGAAGTATAATTCGGTTCATTCCCATGTCATTGTCATATGGTCAAAGGAAATAATGGAACCTAATCTATTTAATTTTTCTCGTCCTGTGAAACATCTGTCAATACCAAATCTTAAATAATGCATACCAAATACAATAATATTCTAAAATCTTTGATCTGCACCTAAACCTCACCTGGTAGTTGGTATGACTCTGTCGCTGCAACTAGCTGAGTTTGCAGTAACATACCACCACGTTTCCAAAATTTGTGTCTTAAAACATGAGAAACAACCATGCAGTACTGACAACCAATAACCTTCGAGAGTCGTGTTAAGAAAAAAAACCTTTGAGATAAATTGCTGATGAAAAACAGAAAATTCAGCTATGACTTGATCATTAAAACTGTAACATAATTTACAAAAGAAAAGGAGTGGATACGCACAAATTAATAGTTATAGCTAAGAAAAAGCCAGAGTAGGTAGATGATGGCATATCATTGTTTTATTCTTTTGGCTTGACTTACCGATTCAGAGTTTATTCAAGTCTTGTTGCCTGTTCATCTATAAACTTGAGTCCTTGTCTGTTCATTCTCAAGAAAATCCTATTGCTCTCCTGAAAAAATATTGCATGATCGATAATACATAGAAGATTTAATATTCTCTTGCAGAGACTAGACTAAGAAGATCATCACCACACGGTGGCCGTCAGAACCAAAAGTGCAAGATTCAGTCTAGGTGGAAAATAATGGCGCCCTCCATCAATAGTGGACAAGCTAGTGGTACAAGCAAGAGATCTCATAACAATGAAAGCATCGAAGGCGCACAAAATTCCATTGATGTGCCCAGCACTAAACCTTCAGAAGCTGGCAGTAAATCGCCTTCTGTGGAGGAGGCTTTAAAAGGACTCAACTTCATCAGCAAAAAATCCACCAAATGGGTTGAGATTGAGAAGAAATTTAATGGTTTGACATCTTCTACTAATGGTTCACTACATCGTTCTCAATTCGCTGAATGCATAGGTAATATATATTCACCTACCCACCAAATCAAAACAGCGTGCTTTTTTCATTTTCTTGGCTCTACAGTGTATTTATGTTGTTGGTTCAATTTATATGCAGGGATGGACACTAAATCAAATGAGTTTGCACTTGAGCTTTTCGACGCTCTCGCTAGGAGGAGAAAAATAACAGCAGATTCCATAAACAAGGATGAGTTCAAAGAATTCTGGGAGCAGATTTCTGCTAAAGACTTCAATTCTAGGCTTCGGATTTTCTTTGACATGTAAGTTTAAACAAATTTGATATTACTTGATTATGCTACTTTGAGTTGAAAGGTAATTGTGTTCCAGACTTGATTTTGACAACATCGAGATGCAGGGTTGACAAGGATGCTAATGGGAGACTTGATGTAGATGAAGTTCGACAGGTATATATGTGTGATTGACTTGGAAAAACTGCGGCATGAATGTTTCCTCTGGGGCTAATGCTTATTTGTTGAAACTTGTTCTTCTTTCTGTCATGTATTAAGGAAAACATTCATTGCGATGCAGATTATCAAATACAGCGCATCTGCAAACAAGCTCTCAAATATTAACGGACGTGCCCAAGAATATGCTACCATGATCATGGAAGAACTCGATGAAGAAAAGTTGGGTTACATCATGGTAAGTAAACTACTCAGTTTAAGTATGCCAATTTGCATAATTAGAAGGGTTAATTAAGTTTTGTCAGATATTGAAGATTTTAATGACTACTGCTAAAACAGATTGACAAGTTGGAGATGCTATTCAGGAAGCAAGATGGTAAACAAAGCCCAATCGAGGAACATAAACCAACCAAAGACACTGGCCGAGTTAGTGAATTGCTTAATAAGACTAAGTACTACCTCATAGATAACTGGGAAAGAATTTGGGTTCTCGTCCTTTGGATTGGAATCATGGTTGGTCTTTTCACCTACAAGTTCATTCAGTATCGGAACAAAGCTGTCTACGACATCATGGGTTACTGTGTTTGCACGGCCAAGGGATCCGCGGAAACCCTTAAGTTCAACATGGCATTGATCTTACTACCAGTCTGCCGCAACACCATCACTTGGCTCAGAAACAAGACAAAGCTTGGCGCTTTCGTCCCTTTTGACAACAGCATTACATTCCACAAGGTAAAAATCATTCTCCTGTATATGTTTGTGCTCTAACCAAGTAATCGGAAAATGCACTCTTCTTTACTAATTTCTAAAATGATGTTTATATTAAGACTACAAGTTCATGTATTAACCAGATAATTGCAATTGGAATCGGGATTGGTGTTGCAGTACATGCATTAGCTCACTTAACGTGTGATTTCCCTCGTCTCCTTCATGCGTCAGAAAAAGAGTACGAGCCAATGAAGCCATACTTTGGAGAAGATCAACCTGAAAACTACTGGTGGTTTCTGAAGGGAGTGGAAGGCGTAACAGGGATCATAATGGTGGTTTTGATGGCAATAGCATTCACATTAGCCACACCAAAGCTAAGACTTAAAAAAGACAGTGGATTCAATATGTTCTGGTATTCCCATCACTTGTTCGTCATAGTTTACACTCTTCTCATTGTTCATGGAATCAAAACCTATCTCTCCAAAGACTGGTACACAAAATCGGTTAGTACATTTCGTCAAACCCACACCCCTATACTTTTATTACTGGATTTATAATTAAGCATTCATTGACCACCAACTTATACTGGTACTGACATGCACTCTGATGCGGCATACAGACATGGATGTACTTGGCAGTGCCAATAACTCTTTATACTTGCGAGAGATTGCTTAGATCATTTAGATCGCGCGTTAAGTCGGTTAAAATACTTGAGGTATGTCTTTTGAGTTTGTTCACAGACTTGGTACATTTGGTTTAGTATAGATTGGATGCCTAATTGCACATTTAACTAGATCTGATTATCTTAACTTTTGGTGTAAAGTTCAATGAGTATCCCGACGTAATGGCAATACACATGTCAAAACCAGAGGGCTTCGAATACAAGAGTGGAGAATACATGTTTGTTAAATGCCCTGCTGTTTCTCCCTTTGAATGGTAAATCTAACTAAACCTTTAGTTATCACAATCCCATCACTGCCATTTATGACTGTCAAAACATATGGAAAAGAAATAAAATGTTGATTAGAGTTATAAATTGTCGAAACAGGCATCCATTCTCCATTACTTCGTCTCCAGCAGAGGATCGCTTAAGTGTCCACATTCGAGCTGTTGGAGACTGGACAAAAGAACTCAAAGCCATATTATCTGAGGTTAGTGGTGTATTTTAGTTAGGTCCACAAATCCGATTTGCATAATTTGTAATATGATGATATATGAACTTGCATATCTGCAGGCTTCAAAAGAAGAGAAAAGTCTATCTGTAGAAGCAACTGGAGGAAGCAACACCCAGTAAGTGTCTAACAATGCCTTAGCATCTAAAACGTCTTCTCTCTTTCTGCAACAGTTATACAGAATTACAGAATTTTAAACGGCAGCTACTTCCGTAGCTTTCATGGATTGGAAGGGTTGAGTGTTTATTGTGATTGTCGTACAGCATGTTTCCGCTGCACGTCAGGGACGGTTCTAGTATACTGTTAGTTAACTAGCTAACTCTAGTAATTAATATTGTAAAATGCAGGTTCCCAAGGGTAGTAATCGACGGTCCTTATGGTGCACCAGCTCAAGACTACAAGGATTTTGAGGTAGTATTGTTGGTAGGATTAGGAATTGGAGCCACCCCAATGATCAGCATTATAAAAGACATTGTGCACAACATGAAACCCAAGGATCTTGAAGGTGGGAAATCAACTACTAATAGGAATAGCTTCAAGACGAAGCGGGCATACTTTTACTGGGTTACAAATGATCAAGGTTCTTTCGAATGGTTCAAAGACGTGATGGATAAAGTATCTAAGATGGATATTAATGGAATCATAGAACTTCATAATCATTGCACAAGCATTTTTGAAGAAGATGATGCTAGGTCTGCTCTAATTGCATCGTTACAGTCGCTCAACCACGCCAAAACTGGCATTGACATTGTTTCTGGTACGCATGTCAAGTCTTATTTTGGAAGGCCCAATTGGCGCGACATTTACAAGACAATCGCTCACAATCACAGCGGCGAACGAGTGGGTAAGTTAAATTTTCTATTTATACCATGAGCTCCATGCTCTTTTTTGCATTTCTTTTGCTGAACCTTAAGTTGCATTTTTTCAGGGGTATTCTATTGTGGAGCACCAGGACCAGCAGCAACTCTACGTCAGTTAGCACTGGATTTCTCTCATGAAACATCAACCAAATTCGATTTCCGTAAAGAAAACTTCTGATGGGATGTATGAAATAATATGCATTTTGGATATACAGTAAGAACACATATGGATCAAATCATCAAAATGAAGAATACGAACGTGAACTCTGTTTACCCTTAAGAATGTGTCAGCTGTTTTAGTATCAACTATTTGTATCCATCATTCTACACGATACGTGATGCTAAATTTAATTATTAAAGTGAGTATATATTCTGGGACTCTAATAGTTGTCAGCAAGAGTCGAACTATAAAACTTCTCGGCAAGCAGTTGCCCAAACAAATTCGGAGAAGTTGACTCGGACAGATGGGGTTAAATCCAGGTGAAGTACGCATCTTAATACAGAACCTGCATTTTAGCCATTATCATGGAAGAGTTTGATCCTGAAAGGCATCTTAGTATATGCCTCTGACTTTGACACAAAATCTGCACAGCAATGCTTAAATGGGCTTTGTTGCCCAACGGCCCAATAACTGACTTATGTCCCTGGAGTCCGTGATTAAGTTAAGTTATAAATTATGTGTTGATAAATTTGGGGGAAGAAAAAAAGTTAGGTTTTTTTTGGGATGGAGAAAGGAAGTGTGGAAAAAAATTGTGTTTTCTTTATTCAAGTAATCAAAATGGAAAGCTAAGAAATTTCACATCAATTACAACCATGATCCAGAGGTGGATGATTTTCTAGATTATGAGGATGATTTTGCTCAAACTCAAACTCATAATGATGATTTTTATGAGCCAAATCTAGAAGATGAATACATCGATGAGGAACCCAATGCTAACTTTATACAAGTATATTTCTAGATTATGTCTAATTTCATTTTTGTCGGTAAAAATCAGTTCGGCGAACCAGAGATAGGTTCAGATTGAAATTATCAGCCGAACCTAACTGGTATACTACATAAGAACAATTCGGCTTACTCGAAATGGAATAGTTATTGGCCGAACTTATATTTTGTAACTTCCGACCTACTTACTAGTTAAATATTTGGCTAATACGAAATTTTCATTATAAAACGAACCTTCTACTAAGAGTTTTCAAAAAAATTGAAGTTAGAGGTTCTGTTTTTACTCTAAATATCGTATCAGCTGAACCATATATCTTTTCAAGTTCGCCTCATATTCAAACAATCATATTAGCCAAACATGTTTCTGATTTTACAAAAAACACTTAAGTCCATACACATTCAAGGGTCCAAATTTTTGTTACATATGTTTTCTATTGTGCAGCCTTTCTTAGGAGTAATCAACCAAAAGAATTGGAAATGACTGTAAAAGTGTTAAGGATAGTCTACTAATGGAGAATATCAAGGTCCAAATTCAACTCGTTAAAATCAAGGAGATTTTATCTTCATCTTCAAGAGAATGAAAATTCGAAAACATGGCAAAAAGAATGAGGTCGTTCCGACATTTGATGAAGAAGTTATGACCAAAACAATATCGAAACTTGAGTTTACAGAGGGAAGTTCGGCTGATAAACCTAAAGCCTGCAAATCAATATTTTCGAAGTGTTTACAAAGATATGATTGACTTGAAAGTGATTTAATCGGGTTAGCCGAACCTAACAACCACCTGAGGTAAATTTCACTTCTTAGGTTCGGCAGGGAAAGGTTGGGAAGGTATTCTCTTATAAAAATAGAGTTTTTTCGAGCGACGTGATTAACCGGAGCTTCTGGTTGATTCTGGTCCCACCATTTTTGTTTTTATGGTAATTGTAAAAAATTCTAGAAAAGAAAATCCAAGAAGATATATTTTGCCCCACAAAATATTTTATAGACAATCACATTCCAAAAAAATTATTTCCGAAAACAACTAAATCTTGAAAAAGCCTTATAAAATTACCAAAATATATTGAAAAATTAATTATAATATATTTTATTTTAATTTAATCTAGCATAGAATTTCATAAACAAATTAAAATAAAATCACATAGAAATATGCACTATTAATCATGATTTCATCACAAATTAAATCAATCATGCAAAAAAAAAAATCCAATGTCCATTGTTCAATTACATTTATTCCAATGAAACTAATTTTAATTATAGTTCCAAACTACTAATAATTAAATAAATTTTAATTGCAATTTACAATTACAACTCCAAATGAAATTACAAAAACGATTCAACAATGAATCTAAATCATGCTTGAGCCAAATATGAGTCAATAGCCCAAATTAAAAATAAAATTGTTTAGATTCATGGATACATAGCAATAATTCGAATTTACCTCTCCTTTGCTAGAACATTTAATTGTTGGTCCAGTAGAATATTAAAGATACAAAATAATTAATAGAAAGTCGTGATGATCAATACATGATATCAAACAAAAAGTTTAGAATAGAAAAACAAAAGCTTTAGTAGAAAAATGCAATAATAATAATGATTTTAAAATTAATTTTATTTATTCCGTAAATACAAACCAAAAAAAGATTCTATTATGAGATGTAAAATATGCCAAATATCTTTTAGACACAAAAATTGCAACAAGTACATGCAAGTATCCAAAAATAGTGGCTATCCGAAGTATAAAAACTACAAAAAAAAAATGCACACAAGATGCGGAAATAATATCTCTTTTCCGAATATCCTGATTTTATTACTATACTTTTTAATATTGCTTATTCAGAACAATATTAAATTAAATGCAGTAATAAAGATACTTTCAACTATGTTTGGCAAAAAAATATACTTCAATAGGTAAATTTGTGATTTTCTTTGCTTGAAGTTGCCAAAAATATTACAATAGATGGATATAATCCGGAAAAATGTAGATATTGCTTAATATTATGTTCAAAATAAAAAGGAAATTCCAGATAATCTTAGATATTAATTAATATTATATCAAAAATAAAATCATTTTATTTTTGGGTTTGGTGTCTCTATATAAAGCATTCAAACAAACCCAAACTCCATTTTTAGCCAAAGCTCTTTTATTTCCGCATTGCGTTTTAAGATTTTGTTGTTATTTCTTTTTTTTTCCTGCGATTTAGGATTTTTTGTGACATTTGTCATTTTGTTTTGCAGGTATCCTCGATCATGCACCTGTTGTAGTTGTTCCAAAAGAAGCAACATCAAGGTATACCCCTATTAATTCTTGCAAATATTTCTGCGATATCAAACCAAACACGATATGTTTTGGGCGTAAAACATGTTTTGCAACTCTTGCCGTTGTTTATTTAAGGTTGTTACTTCTTCACCTGTTGCTAAATCATCAGGAATTTAAGGTTTTTTGATCAATTTTATTATCGATCGTGTATATATGATTGTTCTTTGTTTATTTTCCCTTCTTATGTTATTACAGATAACTAAATAGATCTTGATTGATGTAAGAAAGATAGAAGGATCTAGCAGTGAAGAAGACTCATCTATTATGGTTGCACAATTTAGTTTGCCCGTTTATAGTTATATATCTAGCATATACATTATCTCCATGCGATAATGGCTGGTAATATGTACATACGTGCATATTCTTCTCATCTATTATTTTGTTATGTTTTAATGATTTTGGGGTAATAAAAATATGAAGTCATTCTTTCTTTTTGCAATTCTTGATGGTATTTTCAAAGTGTGGAGGACCAAGGGTATAATTTAAGAATACAGATTTCACAAACAATTCTCTATATAAAAATAGAGTTTTTTCGAGCGACATGGTTAGCCGGAGCTTCTGGTAGATTCTGGCCCCACCATTTTTGTTATTATGGTAATTGTAAAAAAAATATGGAAAAGAAAATCCAAGAAGATATATTTTGTCCCACAAAATAGTTTATAGACAATCACATTCCACAAAAATTATTTCCGAAAACAACTAAATCTTGAAAAAACCTTATAAAATTACCAAAAATATATTGAAAAATTAATTATAATATATTTTATTTTAATTTAATCTAACATAGAATTTCACAAACAAATTAAAATAAAATCACATAGAAATATGCACTATTAATCATGATTTCATTACAAATTAAATCAATCATGCAAAAAAAAAATCCAATGTCCATTGTTCAATTACATTTATTCCAATGAAACTAATTTTAATTATAGTTCCAAACTACTAATAATTAAATAAATTTTAATTGCAATTTACAATTACAACTCCAAATGAAATTACAAAAACGATTCAACAATGAATCTAAATCATGCTTGAGCCTAGGGCTGCACAACGGGTAGGGTGGGTGGTGGGGTTTTGAAAACACCTACAAACTGACCTGCAAGTGCACAGGGTCAATTGTAGTTAGTGATGGGAAGAAAAGGTTTGTCCACAGGGACTTGGAGGGAGCTATTGAAGTTCTCTAGCTAGTCTGAGCTAGTGACAGGCAGTGAAGATGGTATTTACAGAAGCAATAAAAATGAAGCAAAGAGAAAGACCAAGGCAGTGAGCCAAGGGCAGAGACAGTGAGCAAATAACCAAAGGCAGTGAAAGAGAATTAAACAAAGATGAGGTAAAATACTAAATAACACTAGGGATTTGATTCCACCATCTAACCTATCTAGGCAGTGTTACTTGTGAACTAAAATCTTGTCCCTAATGGACCTAGGTTAAGGTTCAAGCCTGCCTATGGTCCAGGGCTGCATTAGTGGAAGATAATTAGCTTAATTCACTAGCATCACCCCTAGCATTGAGTGTCTGTTTAAGGCACACTCAATCACAGGTGATGTTTGTTCCCTAACTTCATTACTTCCCTATTTCAGTGAAATGTGGATGGTTAAGTCCCTAAATTCTCTAGTTCACCCCTAGCATTGAGTGTCTTCTTACAGCACACTCAATCACAGGTGACTTCAATCACCAAGAACACTAACATCCTAATTCAGTTATACCTACAAGAGTGTTCACTAAGTTTTTTTCTACCCAACAAGGTCTTCAGGCTTCATCTAAGCCCCAACTGATGATCTAGAACATGTTGACAGTAATTGATGACATGATAAACATAAAGATTAATTGGAATTGCAAATTAAAAATTAACCCTAAATTAACAGTAAATTGACATTGGAATTAAACTGAAATTAACCCAATTAGGGGGTATCTCGGCTAACCAAGAACACCCCTACACATACAACACCCCCTCTATTTATACCCAAAAATATGAATTAGGGTTCCATATGTTCTTCCCCAAAAAATCCCCAAAACAGTAAATTAGGGTTACACAATTTTTTACCTAATTTCTCTGATAACTGCTCCCTCACTTCGACCCATGCTTGTACTTCGCCTCCTGCTCCTCTCCGTGCTTCTCATGCCCTAAACCTAGTTGTTCCAACAAACCCTAATCTAGGTCAGTGAGATACAGTTGGGGGTTAGGTGGAACAATTAGGTTCTAGGGAGATGGGGTGATGTTGTACAGAGTGGTATGGTGGTGGTTTGGTGGCTGTTGCAGGAGGGTTGGTGACGACAGGGAAGAAGGTGGTGGTGATGGTGGTGCGGCAGGGTATGGTGGTTGCAGACGGGGTGAGCTCGATTAGGTTCTGGCTAGGGGTTGTTTGGTTTGTGGGATATAGACTTAGGTGTTTGAGTGTTGAGCGGGATCATCGAACCTTGATGTTCGGTGATGAAAGGCATAGGATGATAACTTCTGAAACGGATCTAACGGAGAAATTGAGACAGATCGTGAGCGACCGTTGGATGCAAAAATACAACGAAACTGACGGCTCAAGATGGAGTTAGGTGCTGTAGTGTAAGGCGGAGATATCAAACTTCGATGCACAGCAAGGGAGCGACCGTCGGATGCTTCTGAGAACTGATCTGACGGCTGAAGACGCAAGCGGGTATGGATTTGGGTTTTAGGCTTTTGGGTATAGAAGATGGGTTTGGGAAATATTGAGCCCACTTCTTCTTTAAGAACAACTTTCTTCTTCTTGAGCCCATTTCCAGCTTTTTGGACGTGCGCTCCATTCTTTGCGGCTTCCTTGCGTAATTTCTCCCGGCTTTTCACCACTTTTCTGCTCTTTTTGCTTCGCAACTCATCTAATCTTTATTTATTACCTAAAAATGCAAAATTAAGTAAGAAAAATATTTATTCTTGAAAACGATGAAAATACAGAATATGGGATAAAATGTAGAATTAATGCACAAAAGATGAGTTAAAATGCCAACAAAAAGGGATAAATATATACAATATTTGGCACTCATCAAATACCCCCAAACCTGAATTTTACTTGTCCTCAAGTAAAACAAAACTAAGGAAATCCTAACTATACCACTGTCGCTGGTCTCTCGAATGCATTTAGCGTATGCACTAAGCCTTTTAAACCACTAAGCGTCCCTAGTGGACGAGTTGAAGTCTCGTGAAGGTTTGCTTAGAACGTACCTACAAAGTTCTAGGTCAAAATATAAGCTCAGATTCCATCAAACGTGACATGTGCAAAACAGTTAAGCTCACAGCAAAATGGAGATGTCAATCTAGCTATCGAAGGCACAATCCTAGCACTGATAACAAAAAAA
>NC_039359.1:53864130-53886036 GCF_003573695.1 Papaver somniferum
TTACAGAAGCAATAAAAATGAAGCAAAGAGAAAGACCAAGGCAGTGAGCCAAGGGCAGAGACAGTGAGCAAATAACCAAAGGCAGTGAAAGAGAATTAAACAAAGATGAGGTAAAATACTAAATAACACTAGGGATTTGATTCCACCATCTAACCTATCTAGGCAGTGTTACTTGTGAACTAAAATCTTGTCCCTAATGGACCTAGGTTAAGGTTCAAGCCTGCCTATGGTCCAGGGCTGCATTAGTGGAAGATAATTAGCTTAATTCACTAGCATCACCCCTAGCATTGAGTGTCTGTTTAAGGCACACTCAATCACAGGTGATGTTTGTTCCCTAACTTCATTACTTCCCTATTTCAGTGAAATGTGGATGGTTAAGTCCCTAAATTCTCTAGTTCACCCCTAGCATTGAGTGTCTTCTTACAGCACACTCAATCACAGGTGACTTCAATCACCAAGAACACTAACATCCTAATTCAGTTATACCTACAAGAGTGTTCACTAAGTTTTTTTCTACCCAACAAGGTCTTCAGGCTTCATCTAAGCCCCAACTGATGATCTAGAACATGTTGACAGTAATTGATGACATGATAAACATAAAGATTAATTGGAATTGCAAATAAAAAATTAACCCTAAATTAACAGTAAATTGACATTGGAATTAAACTGAAATTAACCCAATTAGGGGGTATCTCGGCTAACCAAGAACACCCCCTACACATACAACACCCCTTCTATTTATACCCAAAAATATGAATTAGGGTTCCATATGTTCTTCCCCAAAAAAATTCCCTAAAACAGTAAAATTAGGGTTACACAATTTTTTTACCTAATTTCTCTGATAATTGCTCCCTCACTTCGACCCATGCTTGTACTTCGCCTCCTGCTCCTCTCCGTGCTTCTCATGCCCTAAACCTAGTTGTTCCAACAAACCCTAATCTAGGTCAGTGAGAGACAGTTGGGGGTTAGGTGGAACAATTAGGTTCTAGGGAGATGGGGTGATGTTGTACAGAGTGGTATGGTGGTGGTTTGGTGGCTGTTGCAGGAGGGTTGGTGACGTTTGGTGGAGATGACAGGGGAGAAGGTGGTGGTGATGGTGGTGCGGCAGGGTATGGTGGTTGCAGACGGGGTGAGCTCGATTAGGTTCTGGCTAGGGGTTGTTTGGTTTGTGGGATATAGACTTAGGTGTTTGAGTGTTGAGCGGGATCATCGAACCTTGATGTTCGGTGATGAAAGGCGTAGGATGATAACTTCTGAAACGGATCTAACGGAGAAATTGAGACAGATCGTGAGCGACCGTTGGATGCAAAAAAAATACAACGAAACTGACGGCTCAAGATGGAGTTAGGTGCTGTAGTGTAAGGCGGAGATATCAAACTTCGATGCACAGCAAGGGAGCGACCGTCGGATGCTTCTGAGAACTGATCTGACGGCTGAAGACGCAAGCGGGTATGGATTTGGGTTTTAGGCTTTTGGGTATAGAAGATGGGTTTGGGAAATCTTGAGCCCACTTCTTCTTTAAGAACAACTTTCTTCTTCTTGAGCCCATTTCTTCTTTAAGAACAACTTTCTTCTTCTTGAGCCCATTTCCAGCTTTTTGGACGTGCGCTCCATTCTTTGCGGCTTCCTTGCGTAATTTCTCCCGGCTTTTCACCACTTTTCTGCTCTTTTTGCTCCGCAACTCATCCAATCTTTATTTATTACCTAAAAATGAAAAATTAAGTAAGAAAAATATTTATTCTTGAAAACGATGAAAATACAGAATATGGGATAAAATGTAGAATTAATGCACAAAAGATGAGTTAAAATGCCAACAAAAAGGGATAAATATATACAATATTTGGCACTCATCAAATACCCCCAAACCTGAATTTTACTTGTCCTCAAGTAAAACAAAACTAAGGAAATCCTAACTATACCACTGTCGCTGGTTTCTCGAATGCATTTAGCGTATGCACTAAGCCTTTTAAACCACTAAGTGTCCCTAGTGGACGAGTTAAGTCTCGTGAAGGTTTGCTTAGAACGTACCTACAAAGTTCTAGGTCAAAATATAAGCTCATATTCCATCAAATGTGACATGTGCAAGTCAGTTTAAGCTCACAGCAAAATGGAGATGTCAATCTAGCTATCAAAGGAACAATCCTAGCACTGATAACAAAAAAAGACATGTGATAAGAGTGTAAAGTGTATCTACACATGTGTAAAGAAAGATCTGAAGTTATGACTATTAATCACCAAGAGATAGTTTCTCAGGCTAAGAACCAAGGTCGAAATCTAGCTAGCTGTCCGGACTTTACGAGAATTGTGAATGAGTTGGAGGTATTTCACAATTACTCGCGTTGTACATCAATGGCATACACCCTTCCTTGCTTATTACAATAAAACACAAAAGATGACTCTTTACATGACTCTTATTTACATTGACTATTCTCTTTTATTTTTGGAACAAGAGAGAATGGAATTGATAAATACTTGATTTTTTTTTTTTTTTTTTTGAATAAGGAAACACTTTTGATACATATACAAAAGGAAACAAAAGATTACATGACACTTTGCAAGAGGTAGCCCTTTTTGATGCACCCAGTTAAATTCGATGGTTGTCTTTCTTAATGTAACCTCCACCTTCTATCCCAACCAACCAAAGAACAAGATAGTCAAGTTTCGTTCAGTATTCTAAAGTGATTGGCAATCGTAACTTCCTATCAAACACCTTGAAGATCGAGGCCATACATGTATTGGTAGATCGTGCGCGTGCAAATTTCTTATCACAATGTGAATTGTGCTAGAATCAGGGTGCCTAAATATCTAGACTAAGACTCCTAATAAAAATACAAATTTGCACAAGAGTCAACATTTCAAGGTAAATGAGCTCCATTTTTATGATTTTTCATTTTTTTAATTTTTTTGAATTTTTTCGATTTTTTTCAAAAGAAGGAGTTCGTTTTCAATTATAGCATATTATAGAAGTATCTACTTTTCACCCCCAAACCTAAACTAAACATTGTCCTCAATGTTTCAAAATATGAACAAAATTATAATACAACATATGAAGAGGATCATGTTGAGTAGAGAAAAAGGAAAGAGAATACCCGATTTCGGCGAAAGAAATAAACGAACTTCATTATTCACCGGCTAGAATCCAACATTTTCAACTTAGATAATATTGGATTAGCAAAAATATATACAAAAGTAACCAAAAAGTTTTAAAATTTATCTACTGGATTATATACAAAAAATTCACCATACACCAAAAGTCTAAAGAGTTGAGGATCAACCCAAAAGACAAAGTGTAGCGGTTTCAACAACTTCACACATGAAAGAAAAGCACGTGAAGCTGTGAAACCAAATGAGCTACCCCCAAACCTGGATTTTACAGAAGATATAATTTTGAAAACAAAATCGCGCAGTTTTGGGGGTTCATCATGCACAAGATCTAACTCAAAGTGTACTTTGCTATGGACGGGCAAACATGCAATTTCCAACTGTGGTTCCTCCAAGATATTATATTTAAATGCAAGATGGTCCAAGAGGACTTGGGAAGCACACAGTTCCAAACCTAGATTAGGCATTCTCAGAAAAATTGGTTTTACAATATTGGTACAAACCAAATCTAGGTTGGGTGGAAGGCCATCAGATTGTGACTCATGTAGGAGAATAGGCACGTCATTATCAATCAAATCAAAATCTCCTAAATCATCTACACATGTCACATCATGCTCACAATCATCAATCAAATTAGCAAGTTCACAATCAGAATCATCAACAGATTTGTCCTCATGCATCGGCAATTCAATGGAAACATCATATGGAATACTAGAAGAGATATCATTCATTAAGGTCTGGGCAGAGAAGCCTAATGTATTTGAACCCAAAGGTTCCACAACATCATCAGTATAGACATGTTCTTCTAATATAATATCATAATTATTATCATCCTCAACAAAACAAGAGTGTTCTTCCCTAAAAACTATAGTGTTTCTATTCCACTCATTTACCTCTAGATTAGGTTCATGTTCAATATGACTATCATGAGTAGGGTTAAAAACACTATTTTGATAATTAATTTCATTAGGGATAAAAATGCTGCTATGATCATTCAATGTATGCATTTCTAAACTAGCAGTGTTTTGTTTGAGGAGATTGATGTTTTCCATTATAGATTGCATACAAGGGCTCATGTGAAATTGTTCGTCCTCCCCTTGTGGTGATTGATACATGGGTGCATGGTCGTTAGGGTCTATAAATGGTTGATCGCAACCTTGAAAAGGTTGATTATGGTCCCAATAACCACCATCATAATAATCTGTAGGTTCTACAAACCTTGGAATTTCTCCAGTCCGCCTAAATTCATGGAAAATATAGCAATTCGCAATAGTGTGGTCTAAGCCATCACATGCGGGACATGCATAGATTTCAGGTTGCCTAAGAAACTTAGATGTGAGAGATTCCTCATGTGATTGCATTTCTAAAGCTGCGATTCGAGCTTATAATTGATCGATCAGTGATGATTGTGTGGGTGAGGCACTAGCAAAATGTTCATTTTCACGTTGTGGCGAATGATGCATGTGTGAATAGTCATTAGGGTTCAAGTATTGAGGCTCGGGACTTTGAAAATGTCCATAATAATTCCTATGACTATTGACATCATGGTCTATGGGAGGTTCATAACGTGAAGTATGTCCACACGCAAGTTCTCTAAGGGATTTGTTGTATTCCCCAACTGTAGAAAAAGATCTAGACATGATTGGGCTCAAAAGCTAAGTAACTATATTACAAAGCCCAAAATTTGGTTTTTAATGGGTTTGGATTTTTGGGAAAAATTTGGTTTTTATGGGAATGAAAAACATTTGGTTTTTGATGGGAAACATTTGGTTTTTATGGGGATAAGCCCACTGTTTTGGTTGTGCTTTGGTGAGGCAATGGGTTTGGAGAACTGTTGTGAAACAGAGCCCAACTTTCGGCCTAGAGTTTGGGTACACGGCCCACTAACGAATTTAGTAAGCCCAGAAACTAATGAAGCCCAGCTGAGTTGGTAGGTTCAGTTAACCTTGTTTAGGTTGTTTGTTGGGTTTTTGAAACCCAAAATTTTGATAGGGACAATCCCACAGTTAAGCTCAAATACAAACCCAAAAGTTAACTTAAATTACAAGCCCAACAAAAAAAATGGAAAAAATTATTACAAGCCCACAAATTAAAAATGGAAGCCCACAGGTTGGGTTCTCTTAATGGGTTTAGGCTTACCTTTGAAGCACAGCCCAGCTGCTCAGTTTGGTTGCAAAAGCCCAGTTGGGATTTAGATCATCCTAAGCTTTGGCTTTTCTGAGGCCCAGTTGGGTATTTCAGTTGCAAAGCCCAGTTGGGCTTTGTTCTTTTTCAGCTGCTTGGAATCAGCCCAGTTGGGCTTTGGATCATAGCAACAGCAGGACCAGCAGGGGGTAGCAGCAGCTTGCCTTTGCACAGCAGCAACAGCTGAGGCACAGCAGCAGGATCAGGAGCAGCAGCAGGAGAAGCAGCTCAGCTCTATTTGGGCTTCACAGCAGCACATCAGCACCATAGGTTTGTTCTCAGCCTCACAACAAGGTCACAGCAACAACAGCAGGGGCAACAGCTTCAGCAACAGGAGCAATTCAGCAGCAACAGGCTGCAACAGCAGCACCACAAGCACCTGGCAACTCAGAGAAGAGGTTCAGTTCCCAGAATGATGCAGTTGAAGCAAAGGAGAAGAGATTATGCAAATGATGCAGATGCACTAGAGGTGGTACTAAGTTACAGCTACAGATGCAATATGCAAGATGAGTACACTAAGATGCTTATCAGAACTACACAGCAGGTATGAGCATGCAAAGAACAGCAAGAAAAACTTCAAAAACACGGCAGCCAAGTCCCCGGCAGCGGCGCCAAAAACTTGGTGTGGTTGGAAAACACACAAAAACTCTTGCAAGTATACAAGGCCAAGTTTTAGTATAGAAAGTAAGCAAGGGATCATTCCACAGAGACTTGGGGTGTATTGAAGTTTCCTAGATAGCTGAGCTAGTGACAGGCAGTGAACTAAAGAACCAAAGAAAATTCAGTGGCAGTGAGCCAAAGGCAGTGAAGTCAAGAGGCAAAGAAACAAAGAAAATTCAAGAACAATTTAATCAAAACAGAAAACAAGCAAAACAGTTGAAGATGGAAGTGTCTGAAGATGGGTGAGAATTCTCCTTCACCTAGCTAGTTCACCTTGGTTACATCCCTGTCATGTGGTTAGTTAACTACCTAAAGTCCTTGGATAACCCCTAGCATTGTCTATCTGATTAAAGCATAGGCAATCACAGGTCATTTAGGGTCTAGGTCTCTAACTAATATGGCTTTGTGAATCCCTTAGATTATGACTAACTCCTAGCATTAATGGTCTGTTTAAAGCACCACTAATCACAAGCCAGTGAACCTTTGGAATGTTACTAACCTAAATGTTTTGAGCTCAACAGGGTCTAACCCAAATGGCTAACCAACAAAGTTCAGTTGTCTTCTCTAAGATTTAAACAGGGAAATTACAGGATCATGTGAAGAAACATTACATACATAGAACTTAACACAAACATAACATGAAAAATACATTCACATGATGAAACTGATATTTAATTGAAGAAACTAACATTTAAACAAAACCTAAGAACTAAACAGTGAAGCATAAGTTGAAATTGGAAAACAAAGAAATCTAAAACTAAACCTAATTGACACACTGGCTAGTCCAGGCATGCGTCAATTCGTCACCCAAGCATTCAATTTATACATGCAAGCTCAAAAAAATCAAAAACCCCCAAATCAGTGAAACTAGGGTTTTACCAAATACGAAATTCACTCACCTAACTCTCTGATTTCTTCTTCTATTTCGTCGACCCATGCTTCCATATCTTCTGCTCTATCTTCCCATACCTTTGATTTCTTCTCTAACTAACCTATATCATCAACCCCTAAAACTAGGGTTTCAAAGAGAAAGAAAGATCGAGAGGTTGATGTAATAGGTAGGTAGAGTGATGGGTTTGGTTGTTATACGTGGTGGGTATGGTGGTGATTGAGGTGGAGTTGGTGGCGGAGCAAGTGGTAGTGATGGCGACAGTGCAGTGGAGTTGGTGGAGGCGCTGTGAAGAAGAAGAAGGAGGAGATGAAGAAAACCCGATAGAATGAATTAGGTGTTGTTTTTTTTTTGGGAAAATATGTTAGGGTTCTAGGGTGTGTATCGGGAACATCAAGATTTGATGTCTTGCAAAGATGAGCCGTGGGTAACATCTTCTGGAACGGATCTAACGGCGAGATGGAGACAGATCATGAGCGACCGTTGGGTGCAAAAATACAACGAAACCGATGGCTCAAGATCGAGTAAGGTGCTGTGGTGTGAAGCGGTTGTAGCAAATTTGATGTACTGGCGATGAAGCGACCGTTGGATTCAGATGAGGATCCAATCTGACGGCTACAGGAGAAGTGGGTTGTGAATTTGGGTTTTGGTGTGGGAGATAAGTTGGGCTTGGGGTAATTCCGAGCCCATTTATTCTTTAAGATCAATATCCTCCTTGTTGAGCCCATTTCTAGCCTTTTGGTCTTGCGCACAACATTCTTCACAACATTCTTCAACATCTCCTAAGTCTTCTACACGTGTCACAACATTTTCACAATCATCAAACAAATTGGCAAGATCACAATCAGAGTCATCAACATCATCAACAGATTTATTCTCATGCATCGGCAAATCAGGAGAAATATCACAATGTGACCTAGGTAGAGAATCAGACACATCAAATATATTTTCATGCATATTAACATTAGTGTCTACAGAATATTCAACTATTCTTATGTCATGCTCATCTTCGCAGAATAATTGTACGAATCCCATGTCAATATCAAAATCATATGAATTACAATGAGTATTAGAAAGAACAACATTCATGAAGGTTGAGGGCGAGAAGCCATATGTTTTTGAACCAACAGGTTCCACAATATTTTCATGTTCTTCTAACATATCATCATAATCATCATCATGGTAGCATGCATATTGGTCCTCATTAACAGTGGTGGTGTCATTAGTCGATTCATGTTCCTCTAAATTAGGTTCATATTCAACATCATTTACAAGAATGGGACTAGACACTTCATTAGGGACAACATACATTTCCTCATGAATTTCCTCCTTTTATAGGTGAAGCAAAATCTGATCTAAACATGCCTGAATTCGTGATGTAGATCTATCAAAGTTTTGCTCACTGAGTCTGAAAGCTTCTGTGGTGGAGTCTAAATTCATAGGAGTACAAAATTCTTCATGTTCAAATTGTGGTGAATGGTACATGTGTGCATGGTCATTAGGGTTTACAAAATATTCATCGCAACCCTCAAAGGATTGATTATGGTCCCAATGACTACCATTCTCACAATTTATGGGCATTTCATACCTTGGATTTTCTCTAGATTGCCTAAATTATGCAAAATATGACAATTCTCAACAGGGTGGTCTAAACTACCACATGCGGGACATGCATAGATTTCAGGTTGCCTAAGAAAATTAGATGTGACAGATTCCTCATGTGATTGCATTTCTAAAGCTGCGATTCGAGCTTCTAATTGATCGATCAGTGATGATTGTGTGAGTGAGGCACTAGAAAAATGTTCATTTTCACGTTGTGATGAATGATGCATGTGTGAATAGTTATTAGGGTTCATGGATTGAGGCTCGGGACTTTGAAAATGTCCATAATAATTCCTATAACTATTGACATCATGGTCTATGGGAGGTTCATAACGTGGAGTATGTCCATACGCAAGTTCTCTAAGGGATTTGTTGTATTCCCCAACTGTAGACCAAGATCTAGACATGATTGGGCTCAAAAGCTAAGTAACTATGTTACAAAGCCCAAAATTTGGTTTTTAATGGGTTTGGATTTTTGGGAAAAATTTGGTTTTTATGGGAATGAAAAACATTTGGTTTTTGATGGGAAACATTTGGTTTTTATGGGGATAAGCCCACTGTTTTGGTTGTGCTTTGGTGAGGCAATGGGTTTGGAGAACTGTTGTGAAACAGAGCCCAACTTTCGGCCTAGAGTTTGGGTACACGGCCCACTAACGACTTTAGTAAGCCCAGAAACTAATGAAGCCCAGCTGAGTTGGTAGGTTCAGTTAACCTTGTTTAGGTTGTTTGTTGGGTTTTTGAAACCCAAAATTTTGATAGGGACAATCCCACAGTTAAGCTCAAATACAAACCCAAAAGTTAACTTAAATTACAAGCCCAACAAAAAAAATGGAAAAAATTATTACAAGCCCACAAATTAAAAATGGAAGCCCACAGGTTGGGTTCTCTTAATGGGTTTAGGCTTACCTTTGAAGCACAGCCCAGCTGCTCAGTTTGGTTGCAAAAGCCCAGTTGGGCTTTAGATCATCCTAAGCTTTGGCTTTTCTGAGGCCCAGTTGGGTATTTCAGTTGCAAAGCCCAGTTGGGCTTTGTTCTTTTTCAGCTGCTTGGAATCAGCCCAGTTGGGCTTTGGATCATAGCAACAGCAGGACCAGCAGGGGGTAGCAGCAGCTTGCCTTTGCACAGCAGCAACAGCTGAGGCACAGCAGCAGGATCAGGAGCAGCAGCAGGAGAAGCAACTCAGCTCTATTTGGGCTTCACAGCAGCACATCAGCACCAGAGGTTTGTTCTCAGCCTCACAGCAAGGTCACAGCAACAACAGCAGGGGCAACAGCTTCAGCAACAGGAGCAATTCAGCAGCAACAGGCTGCAACAGCAGCACCACAAGCACCTGGCAACTCAGAGAAGAGGTTCAGTTCCCAGAATGATGCAGTTGAAGCAAAGGAGAAGAGATTATGCAAATGATGCAGATGCACTAGAGGTGGTACTAAGTTACAGCTACAGATGCAATATGCAAGATGAGTACACTAAGATGCTTATCAGAACTACACAGCAGGTATGAGCATGCAAAGAACAGCAAGAAAAACTTCAAAAACACGGCAGCCAAGTCCCCGGCAGCGGCGCCAAAAACTTGGTGGGGTTTTGAAAACACCTACAAACTGACCTGCAAGTGCACAGGGTCAATTGTAGTTAGTGATGGGAAGAAAAGGTTTGTCCACAGGGACTTGGAGGGAGCTATTGAAGTTCTCTAGCTAGTCTGAGCTAGTGACAGGCAGTGAAGATGGTATTTACAGAAGCAATAAAAATGAAGCAAAGAGAAAGACCAAGGCAGTGAGCCAAGGGCAGAGACAGTGAGCAAATAACCAAAGGCAGTGAAAGAGAATTAAACAAAGATGAGGTAAAATACTAAATAACACTAGGGATTTGATTCCACCATCTAACCTATCTAGGCAGTGTTACTTGTGAACTAAAATCTTGTCCCTAATGGACCTAGGTTAAGGTTCAAGCCTGCCTATGGTCCAGGGATGCATTAGTGGAAGATAATTAGCTTAATTCACTAGCATCACCCCTAGCATTGAGTGTCTGTTTAAGGCACACTCAATCACAGGTGATGTTTGTCCCCTAACTTCATTACTTCCCTATTTCAGTGAAATGTGGATGGTTAAGTCCCTAAATTCTCTAGTTCACCCCTAGCATTGAGTGTCTTCTTACAGCACACTCAATCACAGGTGACTTCAATCACCAAGAACACTAACATCCTAATTCAGTTATACCTACAAGAGTGTTCACTAAGTTTTTTTCTACCCAACAAGGTCTTCAGGCTTCATCTAAGCCCCAACTGATGATCTAGAACATGTTGACAGTAATTGATGACATGATAAACATAAAGATTAATTGGAATTGCAAATTAAAAATTAACCCTAAATTAACAGTAAATTGACATTGGAATTAAACTGAAATTAACCCAATTAGGGGGTATCTCGGCTAACCAAGAACACCCCTACACATACAACACCCCCTCTATTTATACCCAAAAATATGAATTAGGGTTCCATATGTTCTTCCCCAAAAAATCCCCAAAACAGTAAAATTAGGGTTACACAATTTTTTACCTAATTTCTCTGATAACTGCTCCCTCACTTCGACCCATGCTTGTACTTCGCCTCCTGCTCCTCTCCGTGCTTCTCATGCCCTAAACCTAGTTGTTCCAACAAACCCTAATCTAGGTCAGTGAGATACAGTTGGGGGTTAGGTGGAACAATTAGGTTCTAGGGAGATAGGGTGATGTTGTACAGAGTGGTATGGTGGCTGTTGCAGGAGGGTTGGTGACGACAGGGAAGAAGGTGGTGGTGATGGTGGTGCGGCAGGGTATGGTGGTTGCAGACGGGGTGAGCTCGATTAGGTTCTGTCTAGGGGTTGTTTGGTTTGTGGGATATAGACTTAGGTGTTTGAGTGTTGAGCGGGATCATCGAACCTTGATGTTCGGTGATGAAAGGCGTAGGATGATAACTTCTGAAACGGATCTAACGGAGAAATTGAGACAGATCGTGAGCGACCGTTGGATGCAAAAATACAACGAAACTGACGGCTCAAGATGGAGTTAGGTGCTGTAGTGTAAGGCGGAGATATCAAACTTCGATGCACAGCAAGGGAGCGACCGTCGGATGCTTCTGAGAACTGATCTGACGGCTGAAGACGCAAGCGGGTATGGATTTGGGTTTTAGGCTTTTGGGTATAGAAGATGGGTTTGGGAAATCTTGAGCCCACTTCTTCTTTAAGAACAACTTTCTTCTTCTTGAGCCCATTTCCAGCTTTTTGGACGTGCGCTCCATTCTTTGCGGCTTCCTTGCGTAATTTCTCCCGGCTTTTCACCACTTTTCTGCTCTTTTTGCTCCGCAACTCATCCAATCTTTATTTATTACCTAAAAATGCAAAATTAAGTAAGAAAAATATTTATTCTTGAAAACGATGAAAATACAAAATATGGGATAAAATGTAGATTTAATGCACAAAAGATGAGTTAAAATGCCAACAAAAAGGGATAAATATATACAATATTTGGCACTCATCAAATACCCCCAAACCTGAATTTTACTTGTCCTCAAGTAAAACAAAACTAAGGAAATCCTAACTATACCACTGTCGCTGGTCTCTCGAATGCATTTAGCGTATGCACTAAGCCTTTTAAACCACTAAGCGTCCCTAGTGGACGAGTTGAAGTCTCGTGAAGGTTTGCTTAGAACGTACCTACAAAGTTCTAGGTCAAAATATAAGCTCAGATTCCATCAAACGTGACATGTGCAAAACAGTTAAGCTCACAGCAAAATGGAGATGTCAATCTAGCTATCGAAGGCACAATCCTAGCACTGATAACAAAAAAAAGACATGTGATAAGAGTGTAAAGTGTATCTACACATGTGTAAAGAAAGATCTGAAGTTATGACTACTAATCACCAAGAGATAGTTTCTCAGGCTAAGAACTGAGGGCGAAATCTAGCTAGCTGTCCGGACTTTACGAGAATTGTGAATGAGTTGGAGGTATTTCACAATTACTCGCGTTGTACATCAATGGCATACACCCTCCTTGCTTATTACAATGAAACAACAAAATGACTCTTTACATGACTCTTATTTACATTGACTATTCTCTTTTTATTTTTGGAACAAGAGATGATGGAATTGATAAATACTTGATTTTTTTTTTTTTTTTTTTTTTTTTTTTTTTTTTTTTTTTTTTTTTTTTTTTTTTTTTTTTTTTTTTTTTTTTTTTTTTTTTTTTTTTTTTTTTTTTTTTTTTTTTTTTTTTTTTTTTTTTTTTTTTTAGAACAAGGAAACACTTTTGATACAGAACAAAAAGAAACAAAAATTACATGACACTTTGCAAGAGGTAGCCCTTTTTGATGCACCCAGTTAAATTCGATGGTTGTCTTTCTTAATGTAACCTCCACCTTCTATCCCAACCAACCAAAGAACAAGCTAGTCAAGTTTCGTTTAGTATTCTAAAGTGATTGGCAATCGTAACTTCCTATCAAACACCTTGAAGATCGAGGCCATACATGTATTGGTAGATCGTGCGCGTGCAAATTTCTTATCACAATGTGAATTGTGCTAGAATCAGGGTGCCTAAATATCTAGACTAAGACTCCTAATAAAAATACAAATTTGCACAAGAGTCAACATTTCAAGGTAAATGAGCTCCATTTTTATGATTTTTCATTTTTTTAATTTTTTTGAATTTTTTCGATTTTTTTCAAAAGAAGGAGTTCGTTTTCAATTATAGCATATTATAGAAGTATCTACTTTTCACCCCCAAACCTAAACTAAACATTGTCCTCAATGTTTCAAAATATGAACAAAATTATAATACAACATATGAAGAGGATCATGTTGAGTAGAGAAAAAGGAAAGAGAATACCCGATTTCGGCGAAAGAAATAAACGAACTTCATTATTCACCGGCTAGAATCCAACATTTTCAACTTAGATAATATTGGATTAGCAAAAATATATACAAAAGTAACCAAAAAGTTTTAAAATTTATCTACTGGATTATATACAAAAAATTCACCATACACCAAAAGTCTAAAGAGTTGAGGATCAACCCAAAAGACAAAGTGTAGCGGTTTCAACAACTTCACACATGAAAGAAAAGCACGTGAAGCTGTGAAACCAAATGAGCTACCCCCAAACCTGGATTTTACAGAAGATATAATTTTGAAAACAAAATCGCGCAGTTTTGGGGGTTCATCATGCACAAGATCTAACTCAAAGTGTACTTTGCTATGGACGGGCAAACATGCAATTTCCAACTGTGGTTCCTCCAAGATATTATATTTAAATGCAAGATGGTCCAAGAGGACTTGGGAAGCACACAGTTCCAAACCTAGATTAGGCATTCTCAGAAAAATTGGTTTTACAATATTGGTACAAACCAAATCTAGGTTGGGTGGAAGGCCATCAGATTGTGACTCATGTAGGAGAATAGGCACGTCATTATCAATCAAATCAAAATCTCCTAAATCATCTACACATGTCACATCATGCTCACAATCATCAATCAAATTAGCAAGTTCACAATCAGAATCATCAACAGATTTGTCCTCATGCATCGGCAATTCAATGGAAACATCATATGGAATACTAGAAGAGATATCATTCATTAAGGTCTGGGCAGAGAAGCCTAATGTATTTGAACCCAAAGGTTCCACAACATCATCAGTATAGACATGTTCTTCTAATATAATATCATAATTATTATCATCCTCAACAAAACAAGAGTGTTCTTCCCTAAAAACTATAGTGTTTCTATTCCACTCATTTACCTCTAGATTAGGTTCATGTTCAATATGACTATCATGAGTAGGGTTAAAAACACTATTTTGATAATTAATTTCATTAGGGATAAAAATGCTGCTATGATCATTCAATGTATGCATTTCTAAACTAGCAGTGTTTTGTTTGAGGAGATTGATGTTTTCCATTATAGATTGCATACAAGGGCTCATGTGAAATTGTTCGTCCTCCCCTTGTGGTGATTGATACATGGGTGCATGGTCGTTAGGGTCTATAAATGGTTGATCGCAACCTTGAAAAGGTTGATTATGGTCCCAATAACCACCATCATAATAATCTGTAGGTTCTACAAACCTTGGAATTTCTCCAGTCCGCCTAAATTCATGGAAAATATAGCAATTCGCAATAGTGTGGTCTAAGCCATCACATGCGGGACATGCATAGATTTCAGGTTGCCTAAGAAAATTAGATGTGACAGATTCCTCATGTGATTGCATTTCTAAAGCTGCGATTCGAGCTTCTAATTGATCGATCAGAGATGATTGTGAAAGAAACCTACAAACAGATCCCCGGCAGCGGCGCAAAAAACTTGGTGGGTTTTGAAAGAAACCTACAAACTGACCTGCAAGTGCACAGGGTCAGTTGTAGCTAGTGATGGGAAGAAAGGGTTTGTCCACAGGGACTTGGAGGGGGCTATTGAAGTTTTCTAAGCTAAAATGGAGCTGAATGGAGGCAGTAAACAGTAGCATGCAAGGGCCTTTGAATCCACTACTTGATCCTAAGCTAAGGCAGTGCCTAATCAAATCATTGTTCTTGTTTCATTTCAGGGAAGATCATAATGGATGATTTTCTTGGCTAATCTTTACTCACTTGCCCCTAGCATCAGCTGTCTTCTTACAGCACAGCTGATCACAGGCTTGTTGTTCAAGAAGCTATCTATCACCCTAAGACAGTTAAACACAGTCCTTCAAATGGACTGAATTCTTAGCTACCATCATTCTTTCACCCCTAGAATCAGTTGTCTTCTTACAGCACAACTGATCACAGATGCATTCACTCAAGTAGATATTATCAGTCCTATTAAATTTAAGCACTACAAGAACAGTTAACATGATCATGGATTATCCTAGCATACAATTCAAGAGCTTCATCTAAGCCTTAGCATATGAAGTTAGAACATATTGAAACTAATTAACAACTGGAATTGAAGTTGAACTAAAACATTGAACTGAAATTAAAATTGGAATTAAACTGAAATTAACAGGACATTAAAATTAAACCTACTCAGACCCAAATTGGGGGTTAACTTGGCTAACCCAAGAACACCCCTACACATACAACACCCCCTCTATTTATACCCAAAAATATGAATTAGGGTTCCATATGTTCTTCCCCAAAAAATCCCCAAAACAGTAAAATTAGGGTTACACAATTTTTTACCTAATTTCTCTGATAACTGCTCCCTCACTTCGACCCATGCTTGTACTTCGCCTCCTGCTCCTCTCCGTGCTTCTCATGCCCTAAACCTAGTTGTTCCAACAAACCCTAATCTAGGTCAGTGAGATACAGTTGGGGGTTAGGTGGAACAATTAGGTTCTAGGGAGATGGGGTGATGTTGTACAGAGTGGTATGGTGGTGGTTTGGTGGCTGTTGCAGGAGGGTTGGTGACGACAGGGAAGAAGGTGGTGGTGATGGTGGTGCGGCAGGGTATGGTGGTTGCAGACGGGGTGAGCTCGATTAGGTTCTGGCTAGGGGTTGTTTGGTTTGTGGGATATAGACTTAGGTGTTTGAGTGTTGAGCGGGATCATCGAACCTTGATGTTCGGTGATGAAAGGCGTAGGATGATAACTTCTGAAACGGATCTAACGGAGAAATTGAGACAGATCGTGAGCAACCGTTGGATGCAAAAATACAACGAAACTGACGGCTCAAGATGGAGTTAGGTGCTGTAGTGTAAGGCGGAGATATCAAACTTCGATGCACAGCAAGGGAGCGACCGTCGGATGCTTCTGAGAACTGATCTGACGGCTGAAGACGCAAGCGGGTATGGATTTGGGTTTTAGGCTTTTGGGTATAGAAGATGGGTTTGGGAAATCTTGAGCCCACTTCTTCTTTAAGAACAACTTTCTTCTTCTTGAGCCCATTTCCAACTTTTTGGACGTGCGCTCCATTCTTTGCGGCTTTCTTGCGTAATTTCTCCCGGCTTTTCACCACTTTTCTGCTCTTTTTGCTCCGCAACTCATCCAATCTTTATTTATTACCTAAAAATGCAAAATTAAGTAAGAAAAATATTTATTCTTGAAAACGATGAAAATACAGAATATGGGATAAAATGTAGAATTAATGCACAAAAGATGAGTTAAAATGCCAACAAAAAGGGATAAATATATACAATATTTGGCACTCATCAAATACCCCCAAACCTGAATTTTACTTGTCCTCAAGTAAAACAAAACTAAGGAAATCCTAACTATACCACTGTCGCTGGTCTCTCGAATGCATTTAGCGTATGCACTAAGCCTTTTAAACCACTAAGCGTCCCTAGTGGACGAGTTGAAGTCTCGTGAAGGTTTGCTTAGAACGTACCTACAAAGTTCTAGGTCAAAATATAAGCTCAGATTCCATCAAACGTGACATGTGCAAAACAGTTAAGCTCACAGCAAAATGGAGATGTCAATCTAGCTATCGAAGGCACAATCCTAGCACTGATAACAAAAAAAAGACATGTGATAAGAGTGTAAAGTGTATCTACACATGTGTAAAGAAAGATATGAAGTCATGACTACTAATCACCAAGAGATAGTTTCTCAGGCTAAGAACTGAGGTCGAAATCTAGCTAGCTGTCCGGACTTTACGAGAATTGTGAATGAGTTGGAGGTATTTCACAATTTCTCGCGTTGTACATCAATGGCATACACCCTCCTTGCTTATTACAAAGAAATAACAAAAGATGACAAATTACATGACTCTTATTTACATTTACTATTCTCTTTTATTTTTGGAACAAGAGATGATGGAATTGATAAATACTTGATTTTTTTTTTTTTTTTTTTTTTTTTTTTTTTTTTTTTTTTTTTTTTTTTTTTTTTTTTTTTTTTTTTTTTTTTTTTTTTTTTTTTTTTTTTTTTTTTTTTTTTTTTTTTTTTTTTTTTTTTTTTTTTAAGAGTAAACACTTTTGATACAAATACAAAAGGAAACAAAAATTACATGACACTTTGCAAGAGGTAGCCCTTTTTGATGCACCCAGTTAAATTCGATGGTTGTCTTTCTTAATGTAACCTCCACCTTCTATCCCAACCAACCAAAGAACAAGCTAGTCAAGTTTCGTTCAGTATTCTAAAGTGATTGGCAATCGTAACTTCCTATCAAACACCTTGAAGATCGAGGCCATACATGTATTGGTAGATCGTGCGCGTGCAAATTTCTTATCACAATGTGAATTGTGCTAGAATCAGGGTGCCTAAATATCTAGACTAAGACTCCTAATAATTACATATTTGCACAAGAGTCAACATTTCAAGGTAAATGAGCTCCATTTTTATGATTTTTCATTTTTTTAATTTTTTATTTTGATTTTTCAATTTTTTTTTGGAATTTTTCAATTTTTTCAAAAAGAAGAAGGACTTCGTTTTCAATTATGGCAAATTATCATGGTATCTACTCTATACCCCCAAACCTAAACTAAACATTGTCCTCAATGTTTCAAAATATGGAAAGAATTAAAATGCAACATATGGAAAGGGACATGTTGAGTAGAGTAAAAGGAGAGAGAATACCCGATTTCGGCGAAAGCAGAATTAAAACTCCGTTATTCAAGGCAAAAATCCAACATATTTCAGCCGAGATCATATTGGATTAGCAAAATATATACAAAAGGAACAAAAAGGGTTTTAAGAAATTTTATCTACTGGATTATATACAAAAATTCACCATACACTAACAATCTAAAGAGTTGAGGATCAACCCAAAAGACAAAGTGTAGAGGTTTCAACAGCTTCACACAATAATAATATGATAGGCATGCAAGTGAAGCTGTGAAACAAAATGAGCTACCCCCAAACCTAGATTTTTCAACGGATAAAATTTTGGAAACAAAATCTCGCAGTTTTGGGGGTTCATCATGTACAAGGTCTAACTCGAAATGAACTTTGCTATGGACGGGCAAACATGCAATTTCCAACTGTGGTTCCTCAAAGATATTATATTTAAATGCAAAATGGTCCAAGAGGACTTGGGAAGCACACAGTTCCAAACCTAGATTAGGCATTCTCAGAAAAATTGGTTTTACAATATTGGTACAAACCAAATCTAGGTTGGGTGGAAGGCCATCAGATTGTGACTCATGTAGGAGAATAGGTACGTCATTATCAATCAAATCAAAATCTCCTAAATCATCTACACATGTCACATCATGCTCACAATCATCAATCAAATTAGCAAGTTCACACTCAGAATCATCAACATCATCAACATATTTGTCCTCATGCATCGGCAATTCAATGGAAACATCACAATGTGACCTAGGTAGAGAATCAGACACATCACTTATATTTTCATGCATAATAACATTAGTGTCTACAGAAGATTCAACTATTCCTATGTCATGCTCATCTTCACAGAATAATTGTACGAATCCCATGTCAATATCAAAATCATATGAATTACAATGAGTATTAGAAAAAACAACATTCATGAAGGTCGAGGGCGAGAAGCCATATGTTATTGAACCAACAGGTTCCATAATATTTTCATGTTCTTCTAACATATCATCATAATCATCATCATGGTAGCATGCATATTGGTCCTCATTAAAAGTGGTGGTGTCATTAGTCGATTCATGTTCCTCTAAATTAGGTTCATATTCAACATCATTTACATGAATGGGACTAGACACTTCATTAGGGACAACATACATTTCCTCATGAATTTCCTCCTTTTGTAGGTGAAGCAAAATCTGA
The DNA here is from genome assembly GCF_003573695.1 of Papaver somniferum. Lineage (NCBI taxonomy): Eukaryota > Viridiplantae > Streptophyta > Magnoliopsida > Ranunculales > Papaveraceae > Papaver > Papaver somniferum. The sequence continues at coordinate 53,883,258 of NC_039359.1, forward strand.
TCTAAATATGCCTGAATTCGTGATGTAGATCTATCGAAGTTTTGCTCACTGAGTTTGAAAGCTTCTGTGGTGGAGTCTAAATTCATGGGAGTACAAAATTCTTCATGTTCAAATTGTGGTGATTGGTACATGTGTGCATGGTCATTAGGGTTTATAAAAGATTGATCGCAACCCTCAAAGGATTGATTATGGTACCAATGACTACCATTCTCACAATTTATGGGCATTTCATACCTTGGATTTTCTCTAGATTGCCTAAAATTATGCAAAATATGACAATTCTCAACAGGGTGGTCTAAACTACCACATGCGGGACATGCATAGATTTCAGGTTGCCTAAGAAAATTAGATGTGACAGATTCCTCATGTGATTGCATTTCTAAAGCTGCGATTCGAGCTTCTAATTGATCGATCAGAGATGATTGTGTGGGTGAGGCACTAGCAAAATGTTCATTTTCACGTTGTGGCGAATGATGCATGTGTGAATAGTCATTAGGGTTCAAGTATTGAGGCTCGGGACTTTGAAAATGTCCATAATAATTCCTATGACTATTGACATCATGGTCTATGGGAGGTTCATAACGTGAAGTATGTCCACACGCAAGTTCTCTAAGGGATTTGTTGTATTCCCCAACTGTAGAAAAAGATCTAGACATGATTGGGCTCAAAAGCTAAGTAACTATATTACAAAGCCCAAAATTTGGTTTTTAATGGGTTTGGATTTTTGGGAAAAATTTGGTTTTTATGGGAATGAAAAACATTTGGTTTTTGATGGGAAACATTTGGTTTTTATGGGGATAAGCCCACTGTTTTGGTTGTGCTTTGGTGAGGCAATGGGTTTGGAGAACTGTTGTGAAACAGAGCCCAACTTTCGGCCTAGAGTTTGGGTACACGGCCCACTAACGAATTTAGTAAGCCCAGAAACTAATGAAGCCCAGCTGAGTTGGTAGGTTCAGTTAACCTTGTTTAGGTTGTTTGTTGGGTTTTTGAAACCCAAAATTTTGATAGGGACAATCCCACAGTTAAGCTCAAATACAAACCCAAAAGTTAACTTAAATTACAAGCCCAACAAAAAAAATGGAAAAAATTATTACAAGCCCACAAATTAAAAATGGAAGCCCACAGGTTGGGTTCTCTTAATGGGTTTAGGCTTACCTTTGAAGCACAGCCCAGCTGCTCAGTTTGGTTGCAAAAGCCCAGTTGGGATTTAGATCATCCTAAGCTTTGGCTTTTCTGAGGCCCAGTTGGGTATTTCAGTTGCAAAGCCCAGTTGGGCTTTGTTCTTTTTCAGCTGCTTGGAATCAGCCCAGTTGGGCTTTGGATCATAGCAACAGCAGGACCAGCAGGGGGTAGCAGCAGCTTGCCTTTGCACAGCAGCAACAGCTGAGGCACAGCAGCAGGATCAGGAGCAGCAGCAGGAGAAGCAGCTCAGCTCTATTTGGGCTTCACAGCAGCACATCAGCACCATAGGTTTGTTCTCAGCCTCACAACAAGGTCACAGCAACAACAGCAGGGGCAACAGCTTCAGCAACAGGAGCAATTCAGCAGCAACAGGCTGCAACAGCAGCACCACAAGCACCTGGCAACTCAGAGAAGAGGTTCAGTTCCCAGAATGATGCAGTTGAAGCAAAGGAGAAGAGATTATGCAAATGATGCAGATGCACTAGAGGTGGTACTAAGTTACAGCTACAGATGCAATATGCAAGATGAGTACACTAAGATGCTTATCAGAACTACACAGCAGGTATGAGCATGCAAAGAACAGCAAGAAAAACTTCAAAAACACGGCAGCCAAGTCCCCGGCAGCGGCGCCAAAAACTTGGTGGGGTTTTGAAAACACCTACAAACTGACCTGCAAGTGCACAGGGTCAATTGTAGTTAGTGATGGGAAGAAAAGGTTTGTCCACAGGGACTTGGAGGGAGCTATTGAAGTTCTCTAGCTAGTCTGAGCTAGTGACAGGCAGTGAAGATGGTACTTACAGAAGCAATAAAAATGAAGCAAAGAGAAAGACCAAGGCAGTGAGCCAAGGGCAGAGACAGTGAGCAAATAACCAAAGGCAGTGAAAGAGAATTAAACAAAGATGAGGTAAAATACTAAATAACACTAGGGATTTGATTCCACCATCTAACCTATCTAGGCAGTGTTACTTGTGAACTAAAATCTTGTCCCTAATGGACCTAGGTTAAGGTTCAAGCCTGCCTATGGTCCAGGGATGCATTAGTGGAAGATAATTAGCTTAATTCACTAGCATCACCCCCTGGCATTGAGTGTCTGTTTAAGGCACACTCAATCACAGGTGATGTTTGTTCCCTAACTTCATTACTTCCCTATTTCAGTGAAATGTGGATGGTTAAGTCCCTAAATTCTCTAGTTCACCCCTAGCATTGAGTGTCTTCTTACAGCACACTCAATCACAGGTGACTTCAATCACCAAGAACACTAACATCCTAATTCAGTTATACCTACAAGAGTGTTCACTAAGTTTTTTTCTACCCAACAAGGTCTTCAGGCTTCATCTAAGCCCCAACTGATGATCTAGAACATGTTGACAGTAATTGATGACATGATAAACATAAAGATTAATTGGAATTGCAAATTAAAAATTAACCCTAAATTAACAGTAAATTGACATTGGAATTAAACTGAAATTAACCCAATTAGGGGGTATCTCGGCTAACCAAGAACACCCCTACACATACAACACCCCCTCTATTTATACCCAAAAATATGAATTAGGGTTCCATATGTTCTTCCCCAAAAAATCCCCAAAACAGTAAA